>NW_028317950.1:19825000-19982500 GCF_062004578.1 Staurois parvus | reverse complement strand
TACACAAATGTTTTGCCTTTTCTTTCTATTTTAAACTGAATGAGTTGTTTCACAAAGTGAGGGTATACTTATACTGTAACATACCCACCTTCCAGGCAGTCCCTCCCAGATCGCTCTCACTTTCTGGGCTATCCCATCCAATCATGCCCACTTTCCATGGGACCCACCCACCCAATAATGTTTAGCCCGTACTGTCATCCCTGGAAGGAGAGGACAGAAAGCTGCAGGGATTTAAAATCCCTAGACCTGTGAAGCAGCTTTTTCTCCTCTCCTTGCAGGGATGATAGTATGGGCTAGACAGCTTCTGATTGGACAGCATCAATCAGGAGAGGAGAGAAAGTTTCAGGGATTTCAAATCCCCAGCATTTTCTTCTGTGACAGCATAGGATCAGTGCAGGGAGGTTAGCAATCCCATTCCTGTGTGAACTCAGGCTATGTCAAGCCTCATGCAGAGTTCTGAAGTCGTCTAAGCTTGGGAGGGATTGGGCAGAGGGCAGCCTGTGCAGGCGCACAGTGACGTCATGGTGCCTGCTTGGCACCTTTTACAAACTGTAGGAGGGAGAGCTAGGAAGCACAGGAGTGCCGGGATGGGGGAGGACTGGAATCCAGACTCCAGAATGGAGAGAATCAAGGTGCAGGTGTGGAGCGTAGTCTGATTGAGCCTGACCTCAGTAGTGGGATCGCCACGATGGGGGAGGACTGAAGTCCAGATGGAAGCTTAAGAAGCACTGCCCATGCACTCGAGCATTCTTATGGAGGTGGCACATTAGTGACAGCTCCATCTGCCCAGGCCAGGCCACACAAAGTCTGGGGGGTGGGGTCACTGAAGTAAGAGGGGACTCAGTTGGAGTAAAAACACTAAGGTAAGGGGGAGACACTTATATAAAGGTTCCCCCTTAAATAAGTAACCCTCCATTACCTTAGTGTATTCACTCTGCAGAAGGTGGTCTGCGGTCACCAGAGTCCCCCCTCAACAGAGTTCCCGGCACTCCCCCTTAAATCAGTGTCCCCAAAGTTCCGCTTTACATCAGAGTCTGCAGGATTCCCCCTTACGGCGTAAGGGGAAACTCTGTGGACCCTGATGTAAGGGGGAACTCTGATGCAAAGCACAATGCTGCAGAGTGCAGACCCTGCTGTAAGTGGGAACTCTGATGTAAAGGGGAATGCTGTGGACCATGATGTAAGGGGTAAAGCTGCAGACTCTGATATAAGGGAGGGGGGGGGGGGCTTTGATGACCAGAGACCACATTTCATCACATTTATACCAGAGTTCGCAGCATTCCCCCTTACATCATGGTCTGTAGCTTACCCCTTTACATCAGTGACCACAGAGTTCCCACTTAGGAGGAACCCTGCAGACTCTGATGTAAAGGGGAACACTGATGTAAGGGAGAACATTGTGGACTGTGATGTACAGGGGAACTTTGGAGTCTGATGTATGGGGGGAGCTCTGTGAACTTTTATCTCAGAGTTTCGTTTTACACCAGAATCCGCAGCATTCTTTCTTATTTCAGACTCCACAGATTTCTCCTTTACATCACAGTCCACAGTGTTTCCTTTCACATCAGGGTCTGCAGAGTTCCTCCTTGTACTTAAAGGGGAACCCTGCAGATGTAAGAGGGAATTCTGTGTTGGCCTTCATGTAAAAGGAGAAATATGTTGCACTAGCTACATCTCTGTAGCTTAAATATTGATATTTGCACTGAAAGCGGTCATTTTGGCTGACTTTTGTAACAGTCAGTAAAAAGATTAGTCTCTGTCAGTAAATTTTGTGTCATGTCGGTAATAAATTGGCTTGATCAGTAATTTTTTTGTCATGTCAGTAAGTCTCTCTTTCCCTGGAGAGGAGTGAAGAAAAAACAAAAACAAAATGGTGCCACAGTAAGGTGGGGAGAGCTTTTTATCAAAATTTAGATTTGCACAGAAAGGACCTGTCCAAAATCAGGATATAAGTATGTGATTGTTCTTTCATGGGATTGCAATGCTAATTTTCCTTTTTTCTCTGTGTGAATCATTGACCCTAGACAAGCAGACAACCAGTAAAGTGTCAGGACAACTGATACACACATAGGCCCCATTAACATTATTCATTAATAGTGTCCTGGTGGGCTGTTCAAGTTGTATTGTATGAATACAAAACACTGTAACAAAGCTATGCTAAAAACAAAAGATACAGTTCAATTTGCATTGGAAAGAGCCTTCACAACAGGTGGGCTGAGATGGGAACTCAAAGATATCACTGATAGAGATTCCAGAAGATCAAAAAGGCTGAATCAGCCCATCGCCCTTCTGGAATGTGTAAAATCAGGCTTTACATGAATCAACAGGGTACATCTTATAACTACCAAACATTTCAATGTCCTTAGTTTTTTAAAATGATATCGTAAAGTGTATTTAACCACTTCTAGTTTGGGCCAATTCTGACATTCCTCTCGTACATGTAAAAAATCATTTTTTTTTACTAGAAATCTACTTAGAACTCCCAAACATTATATGTTTTTAAGCAGAGGCTCTAGAAAATAAAACGGTGGTGCTACATATTTCTATGTAACACGGTATTTATGCAGCGGTTTTTCAAATGCATATTTAAAAAAAAAAAAACTTTAATGAATTATAATGCACAAGAACGCAATATAATACCTCATTTTTAGTAAAATATAAAAGTTGATATCGAGTAAATAGATACCAAACATGTTAAGCTCTAAAATAGCACGCTGCATGGAATGGCAACAAACTACGGTACCTAAAAATCTCCATAGGCAACACTTTTAAAGCCTTTACAGGTTACCAGTTTCACTGGAGGTCTGGTGCTAAAATGATTTCTCTCACTCTGACGTTCGTGGCGATACCTCACAAGTGCAGTGCAATCGCTGTTTACATATGAATGCAGGGCCAATGCATGCGATCACCTTTGTGTGTGAGCACGGTGGGACGGGGGCATTACATTTTTTAAAAATTGTATTATTTGTTTGATTTGATTTTTTTTACACTGTAGCTTTCCTTTTTTTAATCACTTTTATTGCTATCACAAGGGATGTAAAACTCCCTTGTGATAACAATAAGGAGTGAAAGGTCCACTTTACTAAAGCCTAGTACACATGGGCCGAATGTCAGGCAGCATCGGCCGGTTCAAAAGAAACTGTCTGACATTTGGCCCATGTGTATGGCAGCCGGTTCAACAGAAGTGTTGAAGGGGCATGACCGAAAATGGCTGAGAGCGCTGACCAGAGTGCTCTGGTAGCACAGCACAGGATATTGCTGTACTAACATCAGATCGTTAGTACAGCGGCTTCTCCTGAGCTGTCAGTTTTTTTTTTCATTCAGCCCACTGGGTTGAATGAAAAATAGCTAGTAATGTGTACGAGGCTTAAGACATCTGGGGTCTAATAGATCCCAGATGTCTCCTCTGTCCTCCAAAGCATTGAATCACACCAAGGTCTGTGTGTACTTATGCTTGTTCAAGCCAGTAATGCCTTATTTACATGAGACCGAAACTGGAAGTGACAAAATCCTCTGTTTCTGACGTCAAACAAAATTCTGAACAAAATTCATTCCTACCACTGTGTCTCTGGAACAGAAAGCCACTGGTCGCATCCTTACTGGGCTCCCCGTTTGCACAGGAGATCCCGGTAAAGGTGGCGGGGGACCCCTTCTGCCACCTGCAAAAGTAATCCAGTGGCTCTTTAGCTGCTTGGATTACTTTTACTTTGTTCTGTATTGCTGGCACTAAAACATGATATCTTGGTCAGCATGCAGCTGCAGCAAAGTCAAAGATATCACCCTTCCCATCCAAGAATGTTTGGATACGTCCTATGGACAGGATGTGGTTAAAAAATCTGTAACTATTTAAAACAATAAATACCAATTGTAGCTTCCTTGTAGCATTGACACACAAAACTAATATTTTAGTTTTGAGTACGGTAGGTGCAGGTGACCAAATTGCTCACAGACTTCTTTTAGGCCAGGTTCACATATATGCGGTGTGGCATATCGCATTTGATTCGCACAGGAATCGCACCGCATTCCTGTGCAAATCACATGCGATTTGTGTGCAGTGCGATTGGAGCCATACATTTTGTATGGCTCTATTCGCACCGCACACGCACCAAAAACATGCAGGACCCTTTTTTTGGTCCGCACTAGAATCGGATCGTATGAGTATTCACACCTATGCGATCCGATTCTGCACATCACACCACATTTTTCGGACCGCTTTCGGGGTGTTGTTAACTTAACATACACACCCACAGCGGTTCGCATGACCGGGGTGCAATTCTGATGCGGTGCGGAATTTGCACAGAAAACGCTGCAAATTCTGCACCGCATCAGTGTGAACCACAGCTTAAGTGTTTCCTGTCCTTCCTTGCTGTCATGACAGGTTCTCACTCATTTGTGGAACATGAAGCCTCACTGACTAAATCTAGGTACCCTCCCTACCCACCTATATCACTTTAGAGTTGAACTTCAGGAATTATATTTTTTGCCTACTTATATTGGTCCAGCTTGGCTTGATGTAAATATGAATATCTGATATCCAAAGGCTGCTGGGGATGCTGTAAAACACTCAAACAATAAAGCTACCTAGCGTTTAGGCACTTTTACATGCGTTTAGGCACATTGGCCATTTTTTCTGCCAAAACGCTCCTCTTGTGAACATGCAAGTGATGGTTTTTTCTGCCTCTAAATACCCCTGCCCCTAAACTCCTGTAAAAACCTATGTGTGCATAGACACATAGGTTAACATGGAGGGGCATTGACAGGCAGAAAAAAAAATGTGTACATGAGACCTAAAAAAAATTGACATCAGTATACAGAGATGCAAGCAGATGTGAATTTCAGTAAAATGGGCAAAAGGGGATCTGAATATTTATCTTAATTTATTCAGTAACGGGAATTAATATTCGTAGATCACCAGAAGTAGCCTTATTTCATCTGTTGCCCACTGATAGTCCCAAGAAATCAGTTAAATGAATCCTTTATCTTCTGTTGGCAGCACGAATGACTATAGTTAGAAACTTAATTGGATTATGATAAATGATAAACTTTCGAGTATCGTTAATGATAATACTTCTAAATTTGAGGTTACATGGGAACCATGGATTAGGTATATTTCTATTATCTAATGGATTTATGGCTGGCCCTCTTCTCTTCTCTCTTTTCTTTCTTCTCTTTTGTTTTTTTTTCCGTAATATTCTTTAATCTCTTCTTTGACTCTTCTGTTCAATTTGTTCGGTCTCCTTATTTGTCAGATGGCTATCTGAAACGGCCAGGTTTACTGAGCGATGGAATATGTGCTACCCTACTGGGACTGTGTCCTCTTGTTTACAACATCATTGGTTGATGTAACCCTCCCTGGATCCCACCGACCTAAACAACCTTAGACCCATCTCCCTGCTGCCATTCTCATCCAAACTCCTTGAGCGCTTAGCCTATAATCGCCTAAGCTCCCACCTCACCGACAACAACCTCCTTGATCCCCTACAATCTGGCTTCTGTCCGTTACACTCCACCGAAACTGCCCTACTCAAACTCACCAACGACCTGCTAACCGCCAAAGCCAAAGGCCTCTACTCAGTGCTATTACTCCTCGACCTCTCTGCAGCTTTCGACACGGTCGACCACCCGCTCCTCCTCAAATAGCTATACTCTTTTGGCCTCAGAGACTCCGCTTTCTCCTGGCTCTCTTCCTATCTATCACAACGCTCCTTCAGTGTTACCTATAACGCTGTCACCTCCCCCTCACTCCCCCTTGCTGTCGGGGTCCCCCAAGGTTCTGTCCTCGGGCCCCTTCTCTTCTCCATCTACACCTCCTCCCTTGGTCAACTGATACACTCCCACAGCTTCAACTACCATCTCTATGCCGATGACACTCAAATCTATCTCTCCACCCCTCGCCTCACCCCTTCAGTCTCCGCCCGAATCACTAGCCTTCTGAACGACATATCAGACTGGATGTCACTCCACTTCCTCAAACTAAACCTTGCTAAAACCGAGCTCCTAGTTTTCCCCCCAGCCCGCGCCCCCCCCCCCCCCGACCTCTCCATCAAGACCAACAATGCCACCATCAGCCCCACCCCGCAAGCCAAAGTACTAGGTGTCATTCTAGACTCCAATCTGTCTTTCCAGTCCCAGATCCAATCGCTGACAAATTCATGCAGATTCCAACTCTGCAACATCTCCAAAATACACACGTTCCTAACTCCAGAAACTACAAAGCAACTCATTCACTCCTTTATCATATCACGACTTGACTACTGCAACTCCCTCCTCGCCGGCCTACCCCAACACAGGCTATCCCCGCTTCAGTCTATCCTGAATTCTGCGGCCAGACTCATCCACCTCACCAACCGCTCCGTATCCGCCTCCCCCCTCTGCCAATCCCTCCACTGGCTTCCGATTGCCCAGTGCATATAATTCAAAATATTAACATTGACGTACAAATCTGTTCATAACACTGCCCCAAACTACATCACCGACCTGATATCCATCTACCACCAAAAACGCACTCTCCGCTCCTCACAAGACCTCCTACTCTCCAGTTCCCTGGTCTCCTCCTCCCATGCCCATCTCCAGGACTTCTCCAGGGCTTCGCCCATCCTCTGGAACTCACTACCCCAATCCATCAGACTGTCACCTGCCCTCCTCACCTTTAGGCGCACCCTGAAAACCCATCTTTTCAGAGAAGCCTACCCAGCCCCCACCTAATTGCTGATCTCCTCCGCTCTTCCCACCACTCCATCCCCCACAGCTATTTCCTCCTGTACCACTTTCCCCTCCCTCCTAGATTGTAAGCTCCAAGGAGAGGGGCCCTCGAACCCCTCGTGTATTGTATTGTATTGTTACTGTACTGTCTCCCATTTTAATGCACAGCGCTGAGCAAACTATTGGCGCTATATAAATACTGTATAATAATAATATTCTTATGTGCCTATATATTCTATGAATCTGTTTGTTCGCCACAACTCACCATAGAACTATTGGCGCTTTATAAATACTGTATAATAATAATAATAATAATAATAATAATAATAATATAGGTGGGCTATGTTTCCTATTTTTCTGTATATACTTTCTACAGTTTTTCAATAAAAATATTGAAATATAAAATGGGAGAAAGGTCCACTTTAAATGAAGGCAGGGGTTGGTGGCTAAACAGCTCTGATATATTGCCTCTTGTCTACAGATTCCAGGGTTGGATGGAGAATTTTACAGTAAAAGCATCTGGAACACTGATGCAGGGGGACCCACAGAAATAGAATATATCTTGGAAACAACCATGATCATTATATTTTTCGGTATGCTCATTTTTTAATATGATGTTGATAAGAAGAGAAGTTCCGTGTTATGATCATTAATGGATCATCAACATACAAAGGCTTCAGCAATTGAGACTTTATTGGATGATGGACATCTCACATCTTTGCTCACCTTAAACCTGGACTCCATGATGGTATAAAAACACACTTAATTTGTTTAGCTCATGCTCTCAGCAACTGAGCTCATCCTCCTCCTTGAAGATGGGAAACCTTTGAGCTGATATACTAAAAGAGTTGAGAAACTTCACACATTAAACTGTGACCAGCCACTTCAGTGTGAAAAGCAAATTCCTATTCACCTAGGATACCATTTATGTGCAGATGAAAGAAGCAGACAGATGTTTGAGGAGTAGACAGGAGTTTAATTTTCAACTGATTGGTCCATTGAAGTGAATATTCAAATACATTTAGAGTCTCTAATTATTTGTGGCCCATGTTGCCAGGCCTTCCTTTGCTTCAAATGGCTTTTGCATTCCCAAGTCTTCCATTTGAGGGTCCATTCACTCCATGTCTGGTGAAAAGGTTTGTCCCTAGGACAGGAAGTGAGTTGAAATCTCACCAACGCAAAACAACCAGAATTAAAGCTGTTTTTACAGTTAAAGCATAACTCCAGGAATTTTTTTTTTGTCCCATACAGTGGGGCTGTGCCTGCACTGCATGGGTTAACTGCTCGATTTGTGTAGGGTTGAATGCAGAGCTTATACTTACCCGAGCCTTCAGAAAATGGAGCTCCCCCAGGTTCAGCAATGGACTGTTCCTTTGACAAAGTCGAAAATGACAGAAAGTGACGTCAGACGTACATTGGAATTTGTGTAGCGGCCATCTTGGATAAGGTTTTGAAGCCAAAATGCTTCATATTGATGATGAATACATGTTATTTTACTCTACATTGTTTGTAAGGGCTTTTAATGGAATAAATTGCTGGGTTTTTTTTAAAAAAAGTAATACTCTATGTATGCCTATTCATTTGGATCCATACAAGTCTATTGGAAGACTGGAAATACTGTGGATCGGGATGTGCGGTTTCTTCTATATGCTTTTTGCTGACATAGTCCAGTAAGGTGCATGGTGTGTGAGGTGTGAAGTGATTTATCATGTGTAACTGGTGGTCACCATTGATTCTGAGTGGAGCACGTAAGGACACCTTTGGTTATGGATGGTATTACACTATTATTATACAGGATTTATATAGCGCTAACAGTTTGCTCAGCGCTTTACAATAGGAAAGGAGACAATACAGCAATGATACAGTTCAATACAAGAGGATTAGGAGGACCCTGCTCCTTGGAGCTTACAATCTAACAGGGAGGGGCTAGTGGTACAAAAGGTAATAACTGTGGGGGATGGACTATTAGGTGGAATAGAAGATTCCATTGTTAGCTGAGGGCAAGATAGGCTTCCCTGAAGAGATAGGTTTTCAGAGATTGCCTGAAAGTGAGCAGAGTAGGCGATAGTCTGATAAATTGGGGAAGAGAGTTCCAGAGGATGGGGAAGCTCTGGAGAAGTCCTGGACATGAGCATGGGAGGAGGAGACAAGGGAGCTAGAGAGCAGGAGGTTTTGGGAGGAGTGGGGAGTACGGTTTGGGTGATATTTGGAGACAAGATTGGTGATGTAATTTGGGGCAGATTTATAAATGGCTTTATATGTTATTGTTGATGTTTTGAATTTTATCCGTTGGGCACTATATATAAAATATATTTTACGGAGGGTATATCTTCCATGGAAGGGAGCACGGAAAAGAAGAAGGTGTGATTGGAAGAGCTGTGCTGTTGCAATCTGCAATAAGGCATTTATATATACACACAGAGGGTAAGGGTAGGAATTACAGGCGTTTAGAAGTGATCACATGGTGGAGTGACTAAGCACGGATTTGCCACACATTTTTGTGAGTGTGATCATATTGAGGATAATGAACTATGTGTGTTTATTTAATTTCTTTTGAGGATACCAAGTAAAAGATGGATTAAGATTCACGTGTGTGTATAGGTAAAAGACACACAGTGAGCGCTCTCAAAGAAACAGCAGCTGAAAATCCAGGATAAACGCATATAAAAATCCTCAGTAAAACATATACATATAAAATGCAGCGCTGTAAAATGATCAAATCATGCAAATCAACACAATAATAGTCCTGAAAAGGTGCTCATTAATTCCCAGTGTCAATGGAAAGAATGCAAACTAACCAGAAGCGCATTTAAAGTATGCATGTGTGTAAGAAATCCTGGAGATTCCCCTCTCTCCCTCTGGTCTGAAAATGGATATGTGCTGAAATGGATGATAACGCCCTCTTGTGAAAAAGCGAAATCCTGCAGGCCAGGAAGCTCCCAGGATAGGATATTCCTCTTTAATGGAACCCGGGCTGGGATTGAAATCACTCTGTGGCTGTGAAATTGGGAGAGAGACCCCTCACAGAGAACACAGAGAGATACTCATAGTGTAGTATATTACTTCAATTTATTTAAAAAAACCAAGTAAAAAACATGTAAATCAGGTGGCAAGTGAAAGTGACCCACTGACCCTCTTAAAATTAAAGGTGGCCACCGGGCCTCCACATGGCACTGGCAGCGTAGTGTCAACGACGTCCACAGGCTCCTACTGACGCGTTTCGTGCGCACGCACTTCTTCTGAGGTAGAGCTCAGGAACAGTCCACTGCACAAGACCACTAGAGAGAGTGTGTGTGTGTGTGTGTGTGTGTGTGTAGGGGGCAAAAATGAGCAGTTAACCAATGCAGTGCAGACACAGCCCCACAGACAAAAATGAGCAGTTAACCAATGCAGTGCAGTCACAGCCCCTCTGCATGGGAGAAAAATGTTTTTCCTGGAGTTTCTGTTTTACGTAGGGAAAAAGTGCTTGGGGAGAAATCTCTCTACTGGAGCCCTGGGTAGCAGTAAAACCTAGCATAAGGTTCCAACCCTTACCCAGTCTATCCAAAACAAAAAGATGTAGTGGCTGCTAGAGTTGCACCGATACCGATATCTGTACCGGTGCTGATACTGAGCATTTGCATGAGTACTTGTGCTTGTGCAAATGCTCCGATACCTAAAACCGATACCTTTGTGGTGCAATTTGAGCCCATACCAAATGAACCAGCTCAAATAGTACTTTGAACAGGAATGCGGTGTGATTCCTGTCCGAATCACATGCATTTTCCCTGCAGGTGCGGTGCACTGCAAAATGAATGGCTCAAATTGCATTGCAAATTGCACAGCACCCACAAGGAAACTGCATGTAATTCGGACAGGAATCGCACCGCATTCCTGTTTAAATCACATGCAATTCTTTGCTGTATGATTTAAGCCCATTCATTTTGTATGAAATCACACCACAAAGGTATCAGTAATTAGTATTGGCAAGTACTTGAGTACAAGTATTGGTACTCATAGTCGCCGATAAAAAAAACGGTATTGGTGCAACTCTAGTGGTTGCATTCGTTTTTGGCTAAAACATTTTCAGTAAATACCTCACAGGAAGAGACAAGGATGTTGCAAGAAATGCAACGTCCTTGTCTCTTCCTGTGAGCTGAACTAAAAACTTCTTCTGTGAACTGTATTGGAGATGAACAAAGGCAGACATGAGGGCCAGGGTCCTAGTTCATTACCTTTAAAAATGAGATTTATTATAAATAGTAAAATACTCACAAGAGAAATAGAATCAAATGGAAAGCATGTCACAAAGGATGCAATGATGCACTGTAGACCTCTGAATAGCTGGTGGCTGGCGTGTTTTGAGGTTGTACCCCTTCCTCAGAGCCAGTCTCTGAGGAAGAGGTACAACCTTGAAACACGTCAGCCACCAGCTATCCAGAGGTCTACAGTCCCCCACCAGACCACCTTCAGGGGTTATGGACCACATTGCATCCTTTGTGACATGCTTTCCATTTGATTTTATTTCTCTTGTGAGTATTTTACTATTTATAATAAATCAAATTTTTAAAGATAATGCACCAGGCCTGTGTGCCCTCTCTTTGTTTCTTATATACAGTTGTCTGGATTTCCCTGGTCCGTTGAGGCAACAAGGTTTGCATTCCTTTCTTACTCATGTGGGGATATTGACATTGTGGAGTCCACTGTCCAGCGCAGGGGTACATGCATTTGGTTGCTTTATTCTTCTTTCCATGTTTGAGGTCCAGCCTGGGTGACAACCATGGCTCAATCCATAGATACAGTTGGGAAATCAGTGAAGCCACCCAGGGACAGGAATTGTGGTATTTGCAGGATTAGGACTAAAGTACAAAAAATCCACTGCAATGAATTAGATTTTACCTTCCACTGAACTAGATTCAGTAAAATTATAATATCCTTGTTCTTTGCACTGTTTTATATAGTTAAGCCATCACATTATTTTGTTTGAGACATCACATTATTTTATTTTGTTGTTCTCCAAAGCCTTTTTCAGGGCTTGTTTTACCTCCCTGTTCCTCAAGCTGTAAATAACAGGGTTCAACATGGGAGTCATAATTGTATAAAGTACAGCCACCACTTTGACATCCTTGTTCATGACGTAAGTTAAGGATGGCCAGATGTAGCTGAAGATGCCACTGCCGTAATAGAGTGCCACCACTGTGAAGTGAGAAGCACAAGTAGAGAAAGTTTTAAGACGTCCTTTACTGGTGCTAATTTTGGAAACTGCGGCAATAATTCGACCATAGGTCACCAGAATAAAAGTCAATGGCCCCACACCTGCTAAAACCACCACTATTAAAAACACAGCCTCCCCAAGCCGCGGGTCAGAACAAGACAATTTGAAGAGAGGAGTGACATCACAGAAAAAGTGGTCCACTTTATTGGGACCACAGAAGTTAAGGTGTAAGATGGAGATGGCTTGAGTCAGCGAGTTGACAAGTCCACAGGCCCAGCAGGCAATGACCATCCGGATGCGGACCTCCTTGCTTATGATAAGCATATAGTTCAGAGGGAAGCAGATAGCCACATATCGGTCATAAGCCATGACCGCTAGAAGATAACATTCAGCTACCACAAAGAACTGAAAGAATGAGAGCTGGGTGACACAGCCAGAGAAAGAGATAGTCTTCCGGGCAGTGGCTAAAATAAAGAGAAGTTTGGGAACAGTAACAGAAGAAAAGATGATGTCAATGATGGACAGGTTGGCTAAGAAGAAGTACATTGGTGTGTGTAGTCGATGGCTGGAGGAGATGACAGAAAGGATGAGTAGGTTACCAATGACAGTGATGAGATAGATGCAGAGGAAGACCAAGAAGAGGAAAAGCTGAGGTTCTGTATCTTCCGATAAGCCAACAACCACAAACACAGACACCAAAGTCTGGTTTTCCTGGTCAGCTTTTTCCATTGGGTCACAGTCAATCTGAGAAACAACAGAGAGGCATAAAAGAATGTTTTGTCCCAGGACCCTTTTATCATATCAGTAGGCAAAGGTTATTGATCATTTTATTATCATAACTTTTAAAACCACACCCCAAAGCTTATCTTTAACCACTGCAGTACCACACTATAGCCGAAAGATGGCTACAGCGTAGATTTCTTGTTCTGGGAGGGTATCCATAGACTTCCTCCCAGAACCCCGCCCCCTGGGACCCACATCGGGCTTGCCTTGTGACTGCTGTGTCCTTTGGATACAGCTGATCACAGATTGCGGTAAAGGACACATCACAGCATCAATTTACCATGTGATCAGCTGTGTCCAATCACAGCTGATCACATGTAAACAGACTTGCTTTGTCTGTGTGAGGAAAAAAGAGTTGGCACTGGGCAAGGCTGTTAGTATTTTGTTTACACTGATAATTAGGTCACTGATTATCAGTGCAGCCCAGGGGCAGACTGACAACTCATGGGGCCCCCGGGCAATAGGGGATCATGGGGCCCCTGTGTCCTTGCCCAAACTCAAAAAAGCCTATGAAAAAGGTACCATGGGCATCTCATGGGGCCCCCTACTGACCCCAGGCCTTAGGGCAGTGCCCGAGTTTTCAAATGGTCAGTCCGCCCCTGGTGCAGCCCCATCAGTGCGGCCCATCAGTGACCATCAATGCCACCTATCAGTGCCCATCAGTGCAGCCTCATCAGTGCCCATCATTGCAGCCTCACCAGTGCCCATTAGTGCAGCCTCATCAGTGCACATCAGTGAAGAAGAAAATTTACTTATCTACAACATTTTATAACAAACACTATGAAAAACTTTTTTTTTAATTTTCGTTTTTCGTTTCTTTTTTAGCAAAAAATAAAAACCCCAGTGGTAATTAAATACCACCAAAATAAAGCTCTGTCTGTCTAAAAAAATTATAAAAATGTCATATGGATACAGTGTTGCATGACTGTCAAAGTGCAATAGTGCTGAAATCTTAACATTGGCCTGGGCAGAAAGAGAGGGTGAAAGTGCCCGGTATTGAAGTGGTTAACCACTTCAAGTGCGGACACTTTTACCCCCTTTCTGTCCAGGCCAATTTTCAGCTTTCAGTGCTATCACACTGAATGACAATTGCACAGTCATGCAACACTGTACCCATATGAATTTTTTAGAATTTTTTTAAGACAGATAAAACTTTATTTTGGTGGTATTTATTCACCACTGGGATTTTTATTTTTTTTTGTTATATAAATGAAAAAGTCCAAAAATTTTGAAAAAAAGTGTTTTTCTTATAAAATTTTGCAAATAAATAATCTTTCTTTGTAAATATTGGCCAAAATGTATTCAGTTATCTTTTTAGTAAAAAAAATAATAACCCAAATTAGTTTATAACCAAAACTTATAATTTTTAAAAAACATTTTTACATTTTAATTTTCTTTTTATATTATTATTTATGCTTTTTTTTTATTTTATTACATACCATCACCCTAGCAGTACAGTGTCACCATAGTCCATAGTGACACTGTACTACTTGTGGGGTGATTAAGATTTTTTTTTTTTTACACTGATTGCTTTTACACCCATAAAGGCTGTAAAAGCAATAATTTCTCCTTCTCTCTGGCTGCATTCTTGCATCATCAGAAATGTTTTCCAGGTACTCAAATGGACCTAGTACCCCAGCGCAGTCAGTTGCAGGTTTTGCAAGAAGAAAAAATGATAGAACGTGCTGCATTATACTCATGATGGGATCCATAGTGAATACAACCAGAAAAGACAGGTAATCTCAACACATACTGCTTTCTCTGCTTCTGCTCTCTCAATTTCTCTCAAAATGCATGAAATAGTTAATTTTTTACTGTTTTTCAGTGCATTCTGGGAATTTGGGAAGGTCTCCTGAGGTTATCTTTTAAAAACATTTCTAAACGCAAACGTGCATAACGGCACATAAATGCGTTATGCGAACACGGCTAAACTGATGTTTTTTAACCTATGTTTTCCAGCAGTCAGTTTCCATCGTTCAGAAGAGTTTCCCAAACATCCCGTGTACATGAGCCCTAAGAGTTCATATATGTGTTAGGATCAAGTTATCTAGTTTAATAGCAAAAAAAAATTTTTTTTTCTCAACATTGTTTAGCATTATTTTTCTTTTATAGAGCACAAACTAAAAAATACACAGGTGATCAAATGCCACCGAAAGAAAGCTCAATTTGAGGGAAAAAAAGGACGTAAATTTCATTTGGTGCAGCGTTGCATGATCGCGCAATTGTCAGTTAAAGTAACGCAGCGCCGTAACGCAAAAAATGGCCTGGTCAGGAAGAGGGGTAAATCCTCTGGAGGGAAAGTGGTTAAGCTGCAAAAGTGGAAATACACTTTAACCAATTCAATACCGGGCAATTTTACACCTTCCTGCCCAGGCCAGTTTTCAGGTTTCAGCGCTCTCACATTTTGAATGACAATTGCGCGGTCACACAACATTGTACCCAAACTAAAATTTTTCTTCACACAACTAGAGCTTTCTTTTGGTGGTATTTAATCACCGCCGGGTTTTTATTTTTTGCTAAATTAACAAAAAAAGACCACAAATTTTGAAAAAAAAAACAAATTTTTCTTTGTTTCTGTTATAAAAGTTTACAAATAAATAATTGTTCTTCATAAATTTAGGCCGAGATGTATTCTGCTACATGTCTTTGGTGAAAATAACCCAAATTAGGATGTATTATTTAGTTTGTAGGAAAGTTATAGAGTTTACAAACTATGGTATAGATCTGAAAATTGATCAATCCTGAAGTACTGACAGCCAATCTAATTTCTTGAGGTCCAAGAATGTCAGAACAGTACAGATATCCCCCAAATGACCCCTTTTTGTAAAGTAGACAGTCCAATGTACTTCATAAGAGGAATGGCGAGTTTTTTGAAGTTGTATTTTTTTTGTCATAATTTTTAGATTTTTAAGATTTTTTTTTCATATTTTACTATGACCAAAGTAGTACAATGTTACCATAGTAACATTGTACTACTTTGGGGAAGTGATCAGTATTTTTTTTACACAGTTTGCTTATAGCAAAGAATTACTTTGCTGTAAGCAAGCATTTATCTGAATGACATCGATTCATTCAGGCTTTTTTTGTTTTTGTTTTTTTTTTTTGTGCTTAGCTGTGATTTGGCCACAGCTAATCACATGACATGTGCATGTGACCTGCTGTGACCATTCACAGCTAGACACTAGTATACAATGGATGGCATGAATGAAGCCATCCATTGTATACAACTGTCATGTGACCTGCTGTGATTGGTCACAGCAGGTCACATGGTACCGGCAACGGGGGCCGGTACTCAGATCTGTCATCGGCCGTGACCGAGGTACACGGCCGGTAATAGATCGCGCCGCTGCATGGCTCTGCAACCACGCGAACTGCGCATTTGCAGGAGGACGCCAAATGGTGTACACCCAGCAAAGCTAATGCATTTTTGCGGCCGCCAAACAGCTATAGGCCGGGTGGCTAATGGTTAAGGAGCACCTCAAATATTTCCATTCTCAGTCAGCACTTTGAAGAGAGCATGGGGCTGTGCCAGGCAATTAATACATTGCTTCACTTGACAGAAGAGAGGCAGCATTTGGAGCGATGGTGGAATACTGTACAATTAATGCTGACCAAACACAATACAATCCAGTTGCAATTTTTCCTATAGAATTACCAACAATTCAGTAGCCTTTGGGTCTGCCAAACTGAATTGCAAATCAATAGACAGTTTAGGTTGGGCATACATAATATAATTTTCATGTACAATTTTCCTTTAGATTTACCAAACCATATAATATGAGGTCAAACCTAAATACTTTTCAATTTGTATGCAACCAAGCAGGTCCTTGTACTACATAGTTGAAGGCGAATCTAAAGGAAATTGAATTAAAAAAATCTTTCGACTTACTTTGTTCCGGTGATGCGGAGTCTGATCCGGTGACATCACAGGTCCTTTTCGTCCCCTTCCTCTGGTGGTGGGAAGGTCCCAAATGCTGCAGGGAGCGGTCATTCAACCAGGAAGGGGAGTAGAGATGCCTCCTGGACCTGGTTAGCCTGCAGGGAAATCACCAGAGAGGAGGTGAGTATTGCATCTTGATATGTTTTGTTTTTCTTATTTTGTACTCCTGCCAGGGATACACATCTAAATCTGTACCCAAGCTGGAGTTAACCTTTACTTTTTGCTTTTTTATCCTTTGTTCCATCTCAGTGCTGCTGATCCTATGCATGTGGTCTGGTGGTGACAACAGTGGCCCTCTTGTAATGGGACACAGCCACTTGTAGTCTCCATCTGACAGGAACAGAGCATTGTCACCCTAAACAAAGGCCTTCATAACAGAATTTCCAGGTATTCATTTTTTTTAAGATTTTAAAATACCAAAAGAACTTGTAATATTACATGAACATGTTAGAATGTTTGTGTAGCCCAGTCTGCAGCCCTGATAGAAAAAGGATTGTGTGCCTAGCAGCAGAGGAGACATTTACATTGGCATAGCTATGGGAGAGGATTCTTATTGCAGAGCTGTGTACAGCCAGTGTTGAGTCTGGTCTCTTCCCAATATGAAGGCACACAGTATATGGACTGCAATGATTGTGGGAGGTGTAGTTCTGACAGACAGAGCCAGCTTGGTGAGCTGGAAGGACTAAACTAAAGTCCCACAAGGCACTGGGGCAAAGAAGAAAGGTAGTTCCCTGTTGTCTTCCCAGGTTGGGAAGAAGTATGGAGGCTGTTTTGAGAGAACTAAATACAGCTTTGGCTGCTGGCAGACTGCTCACCACTGCACCTGAGAGAGAGGCACAGTAACAAATATTTTGGGACTTTGGAGAGAGCCACAAAGGTTTCAGGAGCCTACTGCCTGACCAAGGTGAAGAATGCTGTGGTCACTGATCTTCAGTGCAGGTCACCTGCTGACATAGGAGTTGGTGAAAGACGTCTGCCAAAATCCACACTACACTTTGATTAAGAAGGACAGTGTTGTCTGCGAGTGCCACGGTGCCAATGTCTTTCTCAGTGCTTAAAGGAACATTATCCTGAGCGCTCCAACTTTACAGGTGGGCCCCAACAAGCTGGCTGGCAGAAGAGATATATATTAGAGACTGCTGAACTGTTAGGAGTAAATTGGATCATGCTTTGTTGGGTTTTTTTGCCTTCCTTTTTTGCCTTCCTCTGGATCAACTGTGGGTGTAGGGTTATAACTTTTTTTTTTTTTTTAAATGGTTCAACTGGATGGACTTTTGTCTTTTTTCAGCCAGACTAACTATGTAACTATGTTAGATCTCATGCACACAAGACATACAAGATACCACTTTTACAGGCTTTTGACTTTTTTCAGCCTCTAAATGCAACTCTATGTTATCTTATGTGGCCATGCATAGGTGTACTAGAAGAGGAGCATTTAGAGGCTGAAAAACCCCATAACTTGTGCGTTCAGGAGAGGAATGTCTGAGCAGAAAAAATACTGAATGCGCCTACACGTGTGTAAATGCGCTCTAACACTAGGCAAATTAAGCGCCTGACTATTCATTCCAAGGGCCAGAATAAATTATTATGCTGGCCAATGATATGAATGAATGCCCAAGTGCTTCCTTGAAATGCATTTACAAGTGCGACTTTAGGTGTGTTTTTTAAGCTGCTTTTTTATTCCCCTGGAGCAAAGGATCCAGAGGAGGAAAAATAAAGCACATGTGCATGAGGCCTTATTAAGTCGTAGTTCTCCCTAGTTAAGTTTGTCCCAGCATAGTGTTGAAGAGGAGTTACATAGTCTGGCTGAAAAAAGACAAAAGTCTATCCAGTTCAACCATTAAAAAAAAAGGTTATAATCCTATACCCACAGTTGATCCAGAGGAAGGAAAAAAAAAAACAGCAAAGCATGATCCAATTTGCTCCTATAGGGAAAAAATTCCTTCCTGATCCTCCGAGAGGCAATCAGATATTCCCTGGGTCAACTTTCCCTATAAATGTTAGTATCCAGTTATATTCTGTGTATCCAAGAAAGAATCCAGGCCTTTTTTAAAGCAATCCACTGAGCTGGCCAGAACCAACTCTTGAGGGAGTCTATTCCACATTTTCACACCTCTCACTGTGAAGAAACCTTTCCGAATTTGGAGATGACATTTCTTTTCCTCCAGATGTAAAGAGTGCCCCCTTGTCCTCTGTGATGACCTCAGGGTGAATAGCTCTACACCGAGTTCACTATATGAACCACTGATGTATTTATACATGTTGATCATATCCCCCCTAATCTCCTCTTCTTAAAAGAAAATAAATTCAAAATGAAAAGAAATGTAATCTCCAAATACGGAAAGGTTTCTTCACAGTGAGAGCTGTGAAAATGTGGAATAGACTCCCTCAAGAGTTGGTTCTGGCCAGCTCAGTGGATTGCTTTAAAAAAGGCCTGGATTCTTTCTTGGATAATCTTTCTAATCTTTCCGCATAGCTGAGCTCCTCCATGCCTTGTGTATCAGTTTGGTTGCCCTTCTCTGTACTTTCTCCAGTTCCCTAGTGTTCTTTTTGTGAGTTGCTCTCTACACCAATTTGATTGTGTTCTTTACTGTATATTTTTTTCTATTGTTCACCTATTTGCAATCTATTCCTTGCTATGGTTCAACTCAGGGGTACTCAACGATTTGAAGCATGAAGGCCACTTAAGTGATTTGGTAACCGGCCACTGGCCACAATGAAATGAAATGGCTCAGAATTTCAAACTTATTTATTTCGAATAGCACAATGAATATCATTTTACTCCTGAGGCAGCTGAATCCTGGCAGGAGGGAGACGAGGAGAAGCTGTCTTTCAGAAGCTGCAGAAAGAAAATGGAGGGGATTGGTTCCTGTATATGCTGCCCCCACCACCCTTCCTGTCCAAGTGTAAAAAAGAATGTGACAGGGAGGCTTCACAGACCCTACACCAGTGGTGGTGGGGTTGCGGTAAAAACACGTCTCAACTATGGGGTTTTACCACCTCCCAAACTGCAAATGTAAATGAGCCCTTACTGTGCTGAGCCCCCCATAAGGCTGCTTTCACACTGATGTGCTGCGGTTTACCCACACTACAGGTGCAGTGCAGTGCACCTGAGGTTTTCCTGTCAGTTAGCTGTGCTTTGCCATAGACTTCTATTATATCTAGCGGGTGTGGTGGCACTTTCTGAAAGCACACCAAACCCACAGGATATAATAGAAGTCAATGGCTCAGTGCAGCTAACCTGCAGGAAAGCCTCAGGTGCACTGCACTGCACCTCCAGATCATGTTAACCCTTTTATAGGTGCTAATATGCAAAAACGCAGTGTATATGTTGTTTAATACACTGGCCTTTTCCTCTTTCATCCTCTGTTGGCATCGCTCTCCAGGCTCCTAGAAAGGTCCCAGGTGAAGTGCACTTGGAATCACTGAGCCCGGGACAGGAGCAGATGGGACAGAAGAAGCATGGGCTTATGTGGCTCCTACTCTCTCAGTGGCCACCTTCTTCCTCTGCTCCCGGCTTAGTGCACTCTGAAGGCAGGTTCCCAAGCTTAGGTCAAGGGCCACATGAGAAGGCTCCAAGGGCCATATGCGGCCCGCAGGCCACAGGTTGAGGCCACAAGTGTGTCAGAGTGCGTGGGCCTGTTTGTAGAGTTGTGGGAAGAAGAACAAGGGACCCAAGATGCAGCGGTTCCTTTGGGAGTAAGCGCTACATATGTATAGCCGGAACACGATATATATATATATGTGTATATGTATATATATATGTATGTATATATATAGCGCTTACCCCCAAAGGAACTGCTGCATCTCAGGTAAAGCGCTGTACAAACTGTTGGCGTTAAGGTTGAACTGATACCATTTTTTATAAGAATGAGTACGAGTACTGATACTTTTTATCAGGTACTCACCGAGTCCAATTACCAATACCTATTTTTTTGTGCAGTGCAATGTGATTTGAGCCCATACAAAATGAATGGCTCAAACTGAACTTTCTCTGAGACAGGAAGTGAAGACACACAGTTTTACCACCCCCAACTGCTTGCCACTTAATTTCTGCAATGGCCACAAAGCATAGTATGTAGTAGGCATTACATCCACCAAAAATGACCCAGGCAAGTCTATGCCTACAACCATGTGCAATGCATGCGACTGTGATGCAGCAATACATCAGTTACAGGGTTAAGTCAGGCTGTGAAGATGCGACATAATGCCTCCTCACAACCTATCAAATAGCTTCTGATGAGCGATCCAACACAGATTACTCTTCGGAGGGCACTGCATATATGAACTGTCCTATTACAGCACCTTGCGTATTTTATTATGTATTTACATTATCTACATTACTCACCTTAGTTTGTATCACCAATGGTGCCCATACACGTTCAGATCTAATATACAACCGATTTTGGCTAGTTTAAAAAAATGCTTAAAAAAAGTTCATGCTAGATGCTGGGAACAACTATCTTAGGGCAATTATTCTGAAGTTTTATTTAACTAAGGAAAATTATTTGGTCTATATAAGTATCAAAATAAAACCAGTTGACAGTCAAACTTTGTTTGAAAAAGGTGGTCTTATATCAATCTTTCACATTATTAAATGATGAACTTTTATTAGGCATTGTACATATATAGTACTTTACATCTATTATAAAGGTTCAGCTTTGCTTCTAGAATAAAGAAATACTTTTTTGCATGTCATTGTTTTTATCTTCTATAACATTTAACTCTAGTCTGGATTTTTATTAACACAGGATCTAAAATCCTGATACATATGCAATTCTAAAAATTATTTCCATATTCTGCTCATTAGTTTATAAAGCTCCCAAAACTGAAACACCAACTTGTTTTCTGACAACAAAAGCTGCGTAGCAAAGCATGTCCATCAAAAAAGTCAATGCAAATTCTCCATGTCTATTCTCTCTATATTTATCATTTCAATTCTTTTTTTTTAGAAAATGTTGCTTTACTTCGTTCTAAATCTTTCTGTTCCAGAAAAGTACATTTTGGAATGTCGTTGTCATTTTGCAATTAAATGACAGATGATGCAAATCTGCTGGTTATCTCTGTTCCATAGGATGAACAGTATAGAACAAAGCAGGGTGAGGAAAAGGTGTGTGAGATCTGACACCTGATAACAATCTGACTGCTGTTTTGGTCTTACAGTGTCTCCAGCTTGCAGCAAACATCTCTGTGCTCTGATCTCAGATAAAAAGCTTCTCAAAGCCCTCTGGAATAAGTCCCAAATGGATTTTTCCTCTTTTATATCTTTGAAAAAAAGAAAGTGTTCCTGGAGTACAGTTTCGCAACAAGGGAAACGTAAAGGGTCAGTCCACCTAAAATTCATATTTCAGATTTTGGGTGCTAGAGGATTGAAGTGTATCCCCAAGCCCAAGCCCAAGCCCAAGCCCAAAAATGTAATATGTTACAGCTTGCTTCTACTTTGGTGTGGTGTCTTCATTAGATTTCTTTTTTTAATTTTTTTTCCCCTAATTCTAATTTTTACTTGTTGGTTCAATCAGAAACATTTCCAGTCCTAGACAGACAACAAGCACTCACCCTGCTCTGTCAGGAAAACAGAAACAGAACAGGACTCTGCCCACCTCCTCTTCTTCACTAGGCCCCTTTCACAGGGCAGTTCTGATTAGGTCCATTAGTTTTTCAGATGAACCAGATTGGGTCCTCTATTCACCCCTATGGATTGGCATGTGTAACCAGACTTTTGTCCATTTATACCCACCTAACCTCAATTCGATCTGGTCTGCTAAAAAAAAAAAAAAAATGGAAGGGGATCTGTCCCCCTCCATCCAGGGTGATAAGAGGGTAGTTGGGTGTAAATGGACAGTGGAGACCATTTAGTCCCGGCCCCCCATAGAGCACAGTGGGCTCTATTATTATTATACAGGATTTATATAGCTTATTTCTATATTATTGTTGCCTATATTAGGGCAACACCACACAGCGCTGCATTTTATATTTCCACATAGGATTTATATAGCGCCAACAGTTTGCTCAGCACTTTACAATATAACGGGAGACAATACAGCAACAGTAGAGTTCAATACAAGTGGGTTAGGAGGGCCCTGCTCCTTGGAGCTTACAATCTAAGAGGGAGGAGCTAGTGGTACAAAAGGTAATAACTGTGGTGGATGGACTGGTAGGAGGAAGAGAAGATTCCATTATTAGCTGAAGGCAGGATAGGCTTCCCTGAAGAGACAGGTTTTCAGAGATCACCTAAAAATGAGCAGTCTGATAAACTGGGGTAGAGAGTTCCAGAGGATGGGGGAGGCTCTGAAGTCCTAGAAATGAGCATGGGAGGAGGAGACAAGGGAGCTAGAGAGTAGGAGGTAGAGTAGGGTTTGCATGATATTTGGAGACAAGATTGGAGATGTAATTTGGGGCAGAGTTATAAATGGCTTTATATGTTATTGTTAATGTTTCTATGTATGTATCTAAGTCCACTCTGCATAAACTGAGTGGACACGGACCTGTCATCTGCCCACTCTGTTCTGCAAAGGCCTCTTTATATTGTTGGCCAGTGGAAAGAATGTCACCCTTACAGAAAGTTAAAATGATCATTGGCGTCCTGCAGCTGGCTATGCCAAGTAACCTTAGCCCTAGAATTAGGCTGGCACCATCAAATGGGAGGTCAATCAACCTCTGCTCAAGGAACCCTAAAAACATCTGGAAGAACCCTGGTTGAGAATGACTACTGTAGATTGTTGATCCATGGAATATCCAACTGCCTTTAACCACCTGCCCTTGCCATTTTTTGCATTACATGACAGCGTTACTTTAACTGACAATTGCGTGGTCATGCAACACTGCACCCAAATGCAATTTACATCCTTTTTTTCCCATGAATAGAGCTTTCTTTTGGTGGTATTTGATCGCCTGTAAGTTTTTTTTTTGTGCTATAAAAACAAAAAAAGACCAACAATTTTGAGAAAAAAAACAATATTTTTTACTATTTGCCATTAAACATGTCCAGTGTAAAAATGTAAAAAAATCTAAATTAGTAGTGTCATGAACCTTATTCTCTGCTCAGCTCTCTTTGCAGATGATATATTACTGTTCTCAGAATAGATCCACCCAAAGACTTCCTACTACTTCAGGACCTGTTTGCGTCCTTCCATAAATGCTCTGGCCTAAGAATCAAGTTTGATAAAAGCAAAGTACTCCCTTTGAATGCTGCTACATCAAAGTACTGGATTCCTTCCTCTCCATTTGGTATAGCTACTCAATCTATTATGTATTTGGGCATCCACGTAGGCAGAGAACCATTGTCTCTTTATTACCTAAATTACCCTCCTTTAATCAACAAGATTGTACAGGAACTGGAAGGTTGGACGACTCTTCCTTTCACTCTTTGGGAGATGTCATCTTTACAAAATGGTTTCTTTTGCAAGATTGCTCTATCCTTTGCAAATACTCCCTCTTCAGTTAAAACATTCTGATGTTCAGAAGATTCAGAAGATACCTTAGATTGTACACCCCTTGAGGGTTAGGGACTGATGTGAATGTACAATATATATGTATGTAAAGCGCTGCGTAAATTGATGGCACTATAGAAGTACCATAAATAAATAAAAATAAATGAAAGATTCATAGGGCTCTACAGACCTTTCTGTGGCAGCGTAAAAAAACGTGTATTGCACTTCAAATGTTCAGTCTCCCAAGGAGTGAGGGGGGTGTAGGCCTGCTGAATATTAGATTTTACAATCTGTCCTGCCTTCTTTATCAGAGTCTTGATTAGATTATTGGGAAAATGCGTTATTCTAACTACTCCCTAGAGGAGACCCTGGTGTCTCCACTACACCTTCCAGCCATTCTGCATTCTAACCTCAAGGCCTCACCTCGATCTCTCCGATCAAATCCCCTGATTAGAGACACAGTATTGGCCTGGAGGGAAATGCGGAAACTACTTGGCCTACCGCTAAGGATATCCTCCCATCTGCCTTTTCTTGGAAACCCTATATTCCCTCCAGTGACTGAGCATACAGCATTTACCCACTGGTCTCATAGCGGACTTACTAAAGTCATATCTATCTTTGATAATACCAAACCTACCTTCCAGCCCTGTTCAGTACTAGCTGCCAAATACTCTCTACTGGGATCTTATATCTTTTACTACCATCAGCTGGTGACCTTCCTTCGGACTTGCTATTCTCCAAAACAACATTCCATTCAGCGCTCCTTTATAGAAATTCGACTGTATCAGGATAATTATTGCATCTCGGCAATCTAGTCTCATCTACTCTCACACCAGTCTGAAAAATACCATCTTACTCCTTTTAAGCCGTGGACTCCCATACTGTCTACTGATGAAACTCCAGACAAAATAATGTCGGGATACTGGAAAATCTCTTCACTTGTCCTCTGCGAAACATGGCGGGAAACTCAATTCAAAACCATTCACAGAGCTTACTATCCTTTCTCAGAGAATCCAGCTGTCACTCCCTGCCCTATGTGTCCTTAGTCCGACCACACTCGACCTACTTTGTTTCATCACCTTTGAGAATGTGCCCAAGTTTCCACCTTCTGGGATCGACTTCTTCATTACATTAATTATCTGTACAACATCTCTCTCAGCAAAGACCCTATGCCTTGTTTCTTCAATTATCAAGATCCCACGATGTCGGCAAGTCTTAATGCTCTTCCTCTGTAGATCCATATTTGTTTATTGGTTTATTGGTAGCTCGCAGAGCAGTCATGCAAGCTTGGATACAGCCAAACCCTCCACAGCTCAAGACGGTAATACAGGCATTAACTGCCCTATTTAATCTGGAGAAGATGGACACCATTACTCTGAATTTTAAGTCTACACGTTGCTTCATCTATAGATGGCGGCACTTCATGGAATACTCCTTTACTCCTGCAGAGCTAGCCACCCATATGGAACCTTTTCGATATTTGGTTTGGTATCTCAAAGCTCAACTTACCAATACATTGGGTAAACTACGATTGTCCATCTTCTCTTATAGCCCCACCCCACAGCTCTCTATTCCCCAGTCACACAATGGAGCCCATGCTACTCCTTGTGATCTTTAGCTCATATGACACTCTTTCTCAATTGTCTTTTTAAACACCTCAATACAGGGCACTTTTACCCCCTTCCTGCCCAGGCCAATTTTCAGATTTCAGTGCTCTCACACTTTGAATGATAATTACTCAGTCATGCAACACTGTACCCAAATGAAATGTTTGTCCATTTTTTCACAAAAATCAAGCTTTCTTTTGGTGGTATTTAATTAGCATTGGGTTTATTTTTTTTATTTTTCTTTGTTTCTGTTATAAAATTTTCCAAATAAGTAATTTTCCGTCATAAATTTGGGCCAAAATGTATACTGCTACATTGCTTTGGTAAAAATAATCCCAATTGGTGTGTTTTATTTGGTCTTTGTGGAAGCTATAGAGTCTACAATCTATGATACCAATCATTGAAAATTGAACACACCTGATGTACTGACATCCTACAGTATCTCATTTCTTGAGGCACTAACAAACCAGGACAGTACAAATATCCCCCAAATTACCCCTTTTGGAAAGTAGACATTCCAAGGTATTTAGTAATATGCATGGTGAGTTTTTTGAACCTGTAATTTTTTTCCCACAATTGTTTGGAAAATGAAGACACTAAATACAATTTGTTTTTTTTTCCACACAACTGTTATATTAACAGGTTATTCCTCTCATACAGCATATATGTATACTTACATCTTCACCCCAAAACACATTCTGCTGCTCCTCCTGAGTATAGGGATACCACATGTGTAAGACTTTTTTACAGCCTGGCCACATCCAGAGGTTCAACATCCAAGTAGCACCTACAGGCGTTCTGGAGGCTTACATTACACATCTCATTTCCTGACTACCTATCACAATTTTGAAGGCCCTAGAGCACCAGAACATTGGAATTACCCACAAAATGACCCCATTTTGGAAAGCAAACACCCCAATGTATTTTCTACGAGGCATAATGAGTATTTTGAACATGTAATTTTTTTCAGAAAAGTTTACACAAAGTTGTCCATTTATAAGATATTTCTAACACATAGCATGTACATACCAAAAGTTGCACCCCAAAATACATTCTGCTGCTCCTCCTGAGTATGGGGATACCACATGTGTAAGACTTTTCCACAGCTTGAACACATACAGAGGACCAACATCCAAGTAGGACCTACAGTTGTTCTGGAGGCATAAATTACACTCATTTCCTGGCTACCTACCACAATTTTAAAGGCCCTGGAGCACCAGGACAATGGAATTACCTTTGGATGCCTGCCTATCTTCTGGGAGTGCTGCGCTGTTTATACTCGCCACTGCACTACTGGTGAATGCCTGCTCCTCCTCAGATCTCCTGAACCTCTTTGTTTGGACTCTCTCCTTCTCAGAATCCGTTGCTGCCCCACTGCTTTCAATTGGTACTGTGACAGGTGTGGATCACGGGTACTGTGACAGATGTGGATCACGGGTACTGTGACAGATGTGGATCACGGGTATGGTGACAGATGTGGATCACAGGTACGGTGACAGATGTGGATCACAGGTACGGTGACAGATGTGGATCACAGGTACGGTGACAGAAGGGGCTCATGGATACTGTGACAGATGCGGATCACTGGCACTGTGACAGATGCGGATCACTGGCACTGTGACAGATGCGGATCACTGGCACTGTGACAGATGCGGATCCCAGATGTGCATCACTGGCACTGTGAAAGATATGAATCACAGATGTGGATCACTAGTACTGTGACAGATGTGGATGGATCACTGGAACTGTGACAGATGTGGATCGCTGGTACTGTGACAGATGTGGATCACTAGTACTGTGACAGATGTGGATGGATCACTGGCACTGTGACAGATGTGGATCGCTGGTACTGTGACAGATGTGTATCATGGGTAAGGTGACAGATGTGGCTCACGGGTACTGTGACAGATGTGAATCACTGGCACTGTAACAGATGTGGATCACTGGTACTGTGACAGATGTGGATCACTGGTACTGTGACAGATGTGGATCATGGGTACGGTGACAGATGTGGATCACGGGTACTGTGACAGATGTCATTGGCACTGTAACAGATCTGGATTATAGGTACTCTGACAGATATGGATCACTGGCACTGTGACAGATGTGAATCACAGATGTGGATCACTAGCATGGGGACAGAAATGGATCACTGGTACTGTGACAGATGTGGATGAATCACTGGTACTGTGACAGATGTGGATGGATCACTGGTACTGTGACAGATGTGGATCACAGATGTGGATCACTAGTATGGGGACAGAAGTGGATCACTGGTACTATGACAGGGTGACGTGTGGGTGAGGTGCTTGTGTGTGCTCGCTGACCGGCTCTGCTTCTCCTCACTCACGGCTCTGTGTGAGGAGAAGCAGAGCCGATCAACGGAATGGCGGCTTTGTTGACATCACATGACAGCTGTGATTGGACACAGCTGTCATGTGATCAGAAGGGCCAATCAGAGGGCCCATCTGCCGAGCAGTGTTGTGCTGTGTCCAAGAGACACAGGCACACACGAGGCTGCGCATGTGCGCAAGTTCCTGAACATGCACTCAGAACGGCGAAGCTCCCACCTGGCCGTTTATGTGCAGTGGCCAGGTGGGAAGCAGTTAATAGAGATGTTATTGTTCAGGCCTTCATAACCAAACTTCCCTTGCTAGGGAATTGCTTCATTTTTGGAATTTGGCTTATGTTGTACTGATTTTTTGTGACATTGATGCCTATTTGAATACTGCCTTTTGTTTCCATTACAGAAGTTGTACTGACGTCTGTACTCACCAGTCTTATGGAAAAATGGTTTACAGTGTTGTATGTCAAGATATTTTTGTACCAAGTGTATAAAATTCAATAAATATTGTTTTAAAAAAATGCTTTCCCAGCACTCTGGGTCAAAACTGCACAGCACTCCTCCAAACCACTTTTTAACAGGTGAATATCACTTTACTACCACAGACTCCGACTAATTCAGTAAAGGAGATAAAATATAGAGGCTCCCATGGTGCAGTATCAAACAAATTCCTTAATATTTTTAAAAAAGAATATAAAACTACTCACATTTATAACATCCAATGCACTAGATAAATTACCTTTTTAAAACCACTTCTCATAAGATCACAGCACCCCTTAATGACGAATATCCCTGAATAGATGGCTGAACTCGCACTTACAGGTGTGATGACGTCACATGGCCCCGCCCCTGACGTGTTTCGTCACTTGATACAGTGACTTAACTGTAGGAAACCCCTGCATGTTAGCCTATAGGTCCATGCACACATAGGCATTTAGAGGAGTTTAGAGGAAGAAAAACTCCCCACTGCCAGTATGTCCAGGAGCACGGGTGTTTTGGCAGAAAAAAGCGTGATTTCTGTAAATGCGTTTTAACGTGTCTAAATGTGCATGAACGCTAGGTGAATTATTTCAATCAATGGCTAGAGTAAATTAATATTTTGTCCAATGAACTGAATTAACACCCAAGGGCTTGATGCGCCTACACACATTTCAACTGTCAAGTGTTTCTTCTACCAAAACACTGAAAAAAAGCGTCTAGGAGAGATAGCAAAAACGTCCAGTGTGCATGAGGCCTCAGTTTGTCATTTCAAAATTGCAGAAAGATCAACAATTGAAGAGGAAGGAGGAGCAAACAAGAGGGGGCACCTCCATCTTAGTGTAATCTGTTTATTTCCATAAAACCATAAATATTTTACACTTTTGTTTATGTTTTTTGGACATAAATAGGTTACACTTAGATGGCGGCGCCCCCTCTTGTTCTTATGTGTGCTTAAGGCCGGCCATACATAGGTCGATTTCTGAACAAATTTTTGTTCGAAAATCGGACCCAAGAATAATCGGCCGATTTTTGCTCTGTTAGTGGGGCAATGGCACCGTCCGATTTTCGTGGTTCCTCCCCATTTCATTTATCGTGCATGCTGAAAAATTCGTGAAAAACTACAGATTTTAGAAATCATTGGTGGCACCATCAGATTAAAGAACGAACAATGTTTTTGATTTTTCGATCGAAAATCAAAAACATTGTTCGTTCTTTAATCCGATGGTGCCACCAATGATTTCTAAAATCTGTAGTTTTTCACGAATTTTCCAGCATGCACGATTTCCGGAATTCGACCCATGTATGGCCTGCTTTAGGTAAAGTCAGGTCCTGTTTTTATGGGAGCTGCCACCATCATTCACAGTGGCTGTTTTTTTTTTTTTATTATATCCTCATCTGAAACGTATCCTTTTGGTTTTTGGGGTGCCACAGCAGCCCCATTTCTTTTTTGAGGAGGAAATATGCACTGTTTGATTTGGTTCCCAAAGAGAGACAATCCTTACAAAATTAGGGACAGTTAGGAGCTATGCTAGTAGCTCATTCAGAATGAGGCCAGCAATGGCAGCCCAATAATATACATGCCTGGTATACCTTAAAGTACAACTTTAGCCTAGACAGTGTTTGTAGTTTTTGATAAGGTAAGGCAAAAGAATAACTTTTATCACCGTCTGTGCCCCTGATGGAGGCATTTTGCTCCCTACCTTTCTCGGTGACCACACAGGAAGTGAGGGAAAATCTCCCCTATGCTGCAGAAAAGCAATTTAAACCTGATTTTGTTCCAGCAATCATACCATCTGTGTTTATTCCAAGATTTCCCAACATCCCTTCCTTCCTGCCTCCTGCTAATGTTCTAATTAGGGGCTGACCCAGCACAGCTGCCCTGGCTCAGGATGATAAATCCCAGCAGGGGGGGCTTATAGTGTTGTTTGCCTTTCTTCTCAGAGGTGTACTCTTTGTGGTGAGTAATGATGGTGAAGAATGACACTGGGTTGTAAGGCTTCCAGCATATGGTAGCAGTTTGTATAACAACATTGTGTACAGCAAGCTTTGTTTTAAGGCGTCCTTTAGTTTGGGAAAGTTAAATAAATGGTGGTGCTGGCTCGCTTGCAGGCATCAATAACTTTAGCACTCTGATGAAGGCTAGCTTCACACTAGCCTGTATGGCAGGGAGCTGTGCGATATAGGTTTTCAATGTGTTGAGCTGTTTTTGTTTTTTTGTGATTCATGTTGTGCTGCTGTGAGGTGACATGTGGCGCTATCTAGTGCAGAAAAGTGAACACGCTGTGTTTCTTGTCACTGCAATATGCTGCGCATCACACCAGTATTGTGTTGGGAATGGTGCACAAAGAAAGCAATTGTTTTCCCTGTGCCCTAGTGGTGACCTGAATTTATCCAATGTGGAATATCGCTAATCAGCGCACAATATGAATGAGCTCATGTTGCTAGCAGCTTAAGTGACCGCCTGTATTACCATTTAGAGTTCTCTCCACCCTGAAGCCTGTCTTGGGGTGCATTCACAATTGGGAATGTCCTCTCCCCTCAATGAATTCAGAAACCCAGCAGCGGTTCCTGTGACTAGCTGTGGGTCCGCAGCCCCATTTGAAGGCAATGGGAAGCTGCTTAATTTCCCAGATAACTGCCCACTCAAATGTAACTTCCCAAGCAGTGATCACATTTATTTTATGTACTTGTATAGCGTCGTCAATTTGTGCAGCGCTTTACATATATATTTTGTACATTCACATCAGTCCCTATCCCTCAAGGGGTGTACAATCTAAGGTCCCTAACTGACATTCATACATACACATACTAGGGCCAATTTAGACAGGGTCCAATTAACCTACCAGCATGTCTTTGGAGTGTGGGAGGAAACAGGCGTACCCAGAGGAAACCCGCACAGGGAGAACATGCAAACTCCAGGCAGGTGGTGCTGTGGCTGGGATTCGAACCAGCGACCCTAGTACTGCTAGGTGGAAGTGCTAACCATTTAGCCAGTGTGATGCCCCATCCAGGGCTGGTCACTCGCATGTGATCGCTTCATGAGCATGTACATGTGAGTTGATGTGGTTAGCTACAAGAGCCAGCAGCCTCCCATTGTTTTCACTTGGGATGCTGAATTGCAGTTGATCGCATGATCGGGATTTTGCAGGGAACTGTGGGCAGGGTGCATTTTAAAGTGAGAAAACACCCTTCGTCTTAACAAAGCTTGCTGAAATCTGTAGACCTGGGGTATCCAACCTTTTGACACTCCTGGGCCGCATTGGAAGAAGAGGAAATGTCTTGGGCCACATATAACAAAAGATCAGCGGCAAAAGTCGGGCAGATCAACATATAAGCGGGCAACATAAAACTAGTGCAATATTTGACTGCTGCAAATACTCCGGTGGAGAGTTGAGAAACAATCCATTGGCATTATGTTATGGGAGGCATTGTCCATATGTGAAAATAAAAACCAATGGAACTTTAATTATACCTCCAGTAATGAAAGCGACAGCTGAATAAAATTACGTATGCTATTTTATTACAACAAAAAAAGTTGTACATTACTTTTTTGTATTTAAATTGCATAAGGAATATTAATCAGCTGTTTTGCACTACTGGAGGCATAAAGTCCCATTGGTCTTTGTTTTCACCTATGGATGCCCCCACAGTGTAATTTCAATGTTTAGGACACTCCACCTATTTGGGTATTTACATGAAATCTTAGGTGGTGTCTCAGTGGTGACCTGTTTTTCCAGTGTGGTAAAACGCATGTCCCCTTACTATATGTGAACAGGGCTTCGGAGTTGACAGATTTCATGTATTGTCTACTGACCTGTACATGATTCTGTTACCCAATTTGTCACAGTACCACTAGACCTTTTTCTAAAGAGTATCTGACATGCTTAATGAAGTCTAGGGCACGTGTACAACGCCTAATCGAATGTTCTCAAAGTCAGGAGAGTTTGTCAGCTGCATCGACTCACCTTAAAATCCTGGGGGTCACCCTAGGGAGCTGCTTTTTTTTTTTTTTCTCTTTCATCCTGCATGATGTGCAAATTTCCCCAGATTCCCCTCATTCACCAGAAACAACCTCTTCATTGTGTGCCAAGTGTCATACATTTTGCAATACCACACTGCCGATATGGAAGAAAAATATATTTGAAATACAATTTTGGCCATATTTCCACACACTTGTTTTTATTGCAAGATATATGAAAAATATTTTTAAAAATTAATTTCAAATATACTGTGTCTTTAAAAAGACAAATCTACACTTTTGGAATGCATTTACAAATATGTAAAAATGTTACAATTTATGTAAAAAACAAATATATTTTATCTACAAAAATGTAGATTTGTGTTTTAAAGACATACAGTATATTTGAAATGTATTTTTAGAAATATTTTTCATATATCCTGTAATGTGTCCAAAATTGTAGTATTTCAAAATATATGGCAATATATTTGGGAAGAATATTTTTACAATATATTTTTCTTCCATGTGGGTGGGGCTATATATCCCAAAATTCAGGCATAATTTCCTTACATGGGAGCCTGCTTTTAGCAGTCATCCTTAGAAATTCATGGCAGTACATGGGTGTACTATGGTACTACATGCATTTTTATGTACAGACAGAAGTCCCTTGATGTAGTTGGTCTGTGTGTTGGTACTGATGTATACCCATGTCCAATCATGCATTTCTATAGGCAAGGTACACACCTGTGGAAATTTGCCTCAATTTTGCATTGCAAACAATATATTTATTTCAGGTACTTGTATAGCACTGTCAATGTAAGCAGTGCTTTACATCTATATATTGTACATGCACATCAGTCCTTAACAGGGGCGGACTGACAACTCATGGGGCCCCCGGGCAATAGAGGATCATGGGGCCCCTGTGTCCTTGCCCAAACTCAAAGCCTATGAAAAAGGTACTAGGGACATCTCATGGGGCCCCCTACTGACTCCGGGCCCTCGGGCAGTGCCCGAGTTTCCAAATGGTCAGTCCACCCCTGGTCCTTAACCCTCAAAGGGTGTACAATCTAAGGTCCCTAACTTATATTCTTACGTACACCTACTAGGGCCAAATTGAACAGGATCCAATTAACCTACCAGCATGTCTTTAAAATGTGGGAGGAAACAGGAATACCCGGAGGAAACCCATGCAGGGAGAACATGCAAACTCCAGACAGGTGGTGCCATGGTTGGGATTTGAGCCAACAACCCTAGTACTGCCAGGCGGAAGTGCTAACCATTTAGCTGCTGTGCTGCCCATATATGTAAAGAGCTGTGTAAATTGATGGTACTATAGAAGTACCTGTAGTAATTAAAGGACGCTCCTGTCCAAAGGCAAAGTTTCACACTATTACTGCACAGATCTGAAAGAAATACAAAAAGTAAAAGATTCCAGGATAAATACACAACTCCTGAATTTAGACAGTAATTGCTTATCCTGTAGTTCAGCTGCATATCTAAACCCAAATGCAAGTATGTAATTGTATTACAGCTTGCCAGTCCCTGGACTAGCCATACAAACATGGCCTGAAATGGCAATATAATGGATTCTCTATCCATGCTAAATAGCATGGATGAAGGAATCTTTCCTGGTGGTTTTTATTCAAGCAGCTGCAGCGCCTTCGGCTTCTTAAAGTGGAGCTTCAGTTTGGTTTGCAAAAATTAAGTCCGCAGCTACAAAAACTATAGCTGATGACTCTATAAAAGTACATTTGCCTGTTCAGGGATACAGCTGTCCTCACCTGGGCCTGTTTTTCACCAGTCTTTGGGTCCCTAGCGCCAGCATGTTAACTGTGGGCAACCAGCTTTGACTCCCGGGAGTCGTCTTGTCCACTGTGCATACGAGAGCCATGCTGTGCTTTGTGAATGGCCTGAAGCCTTCTGGGACCTGTAACATGTTAGGGGGGAAAGGGGAGCTTCCAGTGGAATCGCTGTGGGAGTGGGTATCTGTCAAAACCAGGTACCCACCCCACCCCCTGCAAAATTTACTGTAAATATAGCAGAGGGGGGTGGAGGATGAAGAGTGGATCTTCCCTTTTTGGGTGAAGTTCTGCTTTAAATACTGTTTGGCTAGACATTTTCGGTTTGCCCTGCCAGTTGGTGCCAATATTCACCTACGACTGAAATATGGTGGGTTCAGCAGGAATTGATTGAAATTCAAACTGTGCATAGCCGCCTTTACATAGTGGTACCAGCATTCCTTTATTTTAGTTGGTGGTCCTGTGAATAAAGCTGGTCATGGAAGTGTGTGGGTTTTTTTTTTTCTTCAACCGGCAGTTTGAATTAAAAAGACAACCACATATCTGAGGTGGATGGGGGGAATCCTTCCCACTGAGTCTTCTATTTTGACAGCAGGGATACTTCCATGCTGCCAGAATTCACAGATCAGCATTGCAGTCTATAGCCTGCAGTACTGATCGAGAGGAAATTTTTCAGCAGGACAGACTGCTGTACAACCACAGTACCTGTACATGGATGGAAATTTGGCTGATCCCTACTGAACCAGCTGAATTTTGGCCAGCCTTAGGGTGGCCATACATGGGATATGGATATATTATTTATTTCAGGTACTTGTATAGCGCCGGCAATTTAGTGTGTGTGTGTGTGTGTGTGTGTGTGTGTGTGTGTGTGTGTGTGTGTGTGTGTGTGTGTGTGTGTGTGTGTGTGTGTGTGTGTGTGTGTGTGTGTGTGTGTGTGTGTGTGTGTGTGTGTGTGTGTGTGTGTGTGTGTGTGTGTGTGTGTGTGTGTGTGTGTGTGTGTGTGTGTCCCTAAATCACATACTAGGACAATTTAGACAGGATCCAATTAACCTACCAGCATGTCTTTGGAGTGTGGGAGGAAACCCACGCAGGCACAGGGAGAACATGCAAACTCCAGGCAGGTGGTGCTGTGGCTGGGATTCGAACAAACGACCCTAGTACTGCCAGGCGGAAGTGCTAACCATTTAGCCACTGTGCTGCCCATATTTTTTATTAATTGAAAAAGATTCCTCCATCCACACAAGCAGTATGAAACTTAATTTAGATTCCTCCATCCCTGTATGAAACTTAATTTATGTAATGGCCTCTGAATTTAATGATTGAGTCAATGACCCATTGTGTGATTCTTGATTTGGCATGTGCTGCAGGCCTAAAGCTGTGTTCTTTCTTTCTTTTCAGTGTTCTCTTCAGTCACAGCAGTATTCCAGATGGTAAGCAGAGGCCTTTGTGATGACATCTCTTCAGGATGAAGCGTACCAGAGATAAATGTGGTTGTAGCAATCTTGTGCACCAGTCTAGTGCTACTTTTTATTCACTAGTGACCTGTGACATCACTGGTAGAGGTGGGAGAAAATCTCCCTGTGGAGGACAGTGAAAAATTCCCAGTGGTGGTTTAAATCCACTTTTGTCTTCCCCTTTCAATTTTAGCTGTGTGCCCATTCATAATTGGGTTAATTTAGGAGGAATGGTATTTAGACTGTGAGTGATTCCTATCACATTTAAATGTATTACTAGTCACAGGTAATATTTGCTGAGCAAGGTATAATTTGTAATGTTGACTCAACTGTAAATGATCAGGAGATAGTGACTAGAACAGGTAGAAGGGATTTGGTAAGTACTGAAAACCTGGGACATTTCTGAAGACAAATGCAGGACAAATCCTAAAACTGCCAGGGAACGTGGAGTGTCTAGAAACTGTACTTTCTGATTTTGTTTGCTACAGGAACACACTTGTGGGAAGGATGTGCTTGGAAGGTAGTTTTTAAATGGTCAGTTCATGTTAAAGTGATATTTTAACTGAGTGGAGCCAGGTGAGTGGAGTCAACTCCCAGGTTCTGTTATGTGTTGGATATTCCAATATTGAGGTTTCCTGACTTAATTGACAACTTTACCTGTCCAACTGGGAGTGTTGAGTGTTACCACATTTGTGTTTGGGTGGGGCTTTGGTGAAATTATCAGGAGTCTAAACAGAACCCTGGTGTCTTAATTTTGAGACCGAGAAAGATTGAATAGTCCTCAATCTCCATCTCTGCAACCTCAGCTATGCAGAATGAACACAGGAAGTGCTCTGCAGTCTTCCTGTTCCATTCAGACAAAAGCATAGTAAACCGTTTACTATGCTTCATTTATGAACAGTGAGTGATCGCTCACTGTGTATATTTAAAAGAAGGGTTTGGTAAGACACCAGCTTCTTCCCCTGCTCTCCACCCTAAAATGATTGCTGCTGCAGCCAGCAGGAGAAGAGGGGAATCTGGCAGGGCTGTGGGGAGGGGGTTGGGGAACGGGGTGGGGAGTCTGGGCAACAGAAGGGGAAGCTGGATAGTGGAGGTAGCATTTTACAAGAGCTGATCCCCTGTTTTCCTCCTGCAGCAGCTGAATGCCAGCAGGAGGTGGAGGAGAATCTGGCTTTCACCTGCTGCAGGATGAAAATACAGGGGATCAGTTCCAGTAAATGCTGCCCCTCCAGTCCAGGTTCTGGGGAAGAGCTGTGATCAACAGGGAGATTGCAATCAACAGGTTGCCAGCCCCTGACCTAGTGGGACAGGGAGATGACACAGGCCTGCTGGAGCATTTATTTATTTCATGTATTTGTGTAGCGGCGTCAATTTATGCAACGCTTTACATATATTGCACATTCACATAATTCCCCAACTTCAAGGGGTGTACAATCTAAGGTCCCTATTTACATTCATACATACATATAGCAGGGCCAATTTAGACAGGATCCAGATAACCTACCAGCATGTCTTTGGGAGGTGGGAGGAAACCGGAGTACCAGGAGGAAACCCATGCAGGCACAGGGAGAACATGCAAACTCCAGGCAGGTGGTGCCATGGCTGACATTCAACTGACCCTAGTACTGCCAGGAATAAGTGCTAACCATTTAGCCACTGTGCCGCCCTGGGTGGGGGGGGGGGGGGGGGTGTCACAATTTTAACCCTTCAAAGTCCTACCCATGCTGTCAGGTGGCTTAACTCCAGTGTTTACTGCATGCTGAAATCTGTTGAGTGGACTGACCATTTAACTATTTGCCTACTGCAATATGTTTTCAAACTGCAGCAGGGTTGGTACCGTCATTTTAAGGCTTTGTACTGTCCTGGAATTTTTATTGTTTGGTATTGACAGTAAAAGGAACAGTTTTTTGTGTTCTCTTTTTTTTTATATAGTAAAACTAAAACAGTGGTTAACCACTTAAGCTCCAGAAGGTTTCTCCATGAACAGGGCAATTTTTTTTTCTTTTTGGCACCGCACTACTTTAACTGGTAGTTTTTTTACATTTTACTTTCATTTGCTGGTATTTGATCACCACTAGGTTTTATAATAAGACCAAAACTTTTTGCTTTCAGTTATAAAACCTATCCAATAAAAAAAAATCAAATCTTTATAAATTTAGGCCAAAATGTATTCGGTCTTTGTAGATGCTATAACTTTAACACAACCCAATTAATATACACTTGTGGTTTTTCTTTTTTTTTTTTTTTTCTGACCAAACCATGGTATACATATTTGAAAATCGATCAATCCTCATGGTTGATCTCATTTCTTGAGGCTCTTAAAATGCCAGGACAGTACAAATGGCATTTATGTGGTTTTTTTAATGGTGTAAAAGTTTAAAGTTGTGGGTTTTTAATTTTTTACAATTTGTTTACAATTTCTGTTTACATAGTGTCACCAGTGCAGCTCAGTGTCTTCATATGAGGAAGTGTGGAAGAGATCAGGGGTACTGACTGGTGACAGTATGTGTGGTTAAAAAAAAAAATACAAATACTTTTTTAAATTAAATTTGTTTAACTATCTTTTTTTCATCAGAGTAATTGTCACCATAGTAACATTGTACTACTCTGAAAAGGAGGGATCAGATTTTTTTTATATTTTGATTGCTGTTACAGCAAAGTTCATTGTAACAGCAATGTTTTGAACAGCTATGATTTTGAATGGCCGCCAGCTATCACATGGTGCAGGGTGCTGTGATTGTCCCAAGTACCATGTGATAGCTGTGGGCCAGTTCACTATAGGAAACACCACTTATGAAATTCAGAACAGCGTTGTTGATATTGTGATTGCATACTGATCAGTGGGTGGATACCAGAAACCGCAATCCATTGTCCTGTGTACACAGCAGTCGGGGGAGCTGCGCACCCCAGTAGGCTCTCAAGTGAAAATGTGCTAAGCGATGTACAGGTATGTCACTTAGGCTGTTGCCAACCTGCAGTATATGTACTGCAGGTGTTTGGCAACTGGATAAATTCCACCAAAGAGAGCTCTGTCTCAAAGATATAAAGTTTGTAGTTTAGTTTTTGGTTATTGTATGTCCTAGTAATTGTCAAACTATATCATGGCATGGAAAACTAAAAAATGGCCTGATAATGGAGAGATACACATGCTAGAACTTGGTGCTTTAAAGTATACCTAAATGCAAAGCCTTGTTTACAGTGAAGAGGGACAACTGCAAAAAGTCTGTGGCCCAGTTAGTGAGACTTATTCTTTGTCCTGTTTATCATCATTGATACTTAAAGTTAAAAAAAAAACACCCCGAATTCCATGCTGTTAGAACACAAAGAGGGAAAAGTTTTCAAATGGGAACACTACTTTCTGAAACCCAGGAATTTCTGTCCTTTGGAAGGATTTCCCCTCACTTCCTGTTTTGGCTATGGGAAAGGAAGTAAAGTAAAGGGGAAGTAAAGTTCCAATGAGACGCGGGGACCAAAAATGACCCTTTTATCTATCCAACATGGCGAAAAAAGTTTTTTTTGTTTAGTTTCTACTTTAAGGCCCATTCACATGGGTGCTGAGGCCCATTTAAAATGAATGGGTCATTTGTTTCTGCAGCCAGGTGTTGCATGCAGACAGCCCATGTAATTATTAGGGCTGCTCACTTGTACTCACGTCTGGCAAGAGGCTGTATCCATGAAGCAACTGTTTACCATACATTTACAAGGGCTTCAGCACTGGGTGGCTCAAACCACATAAAGAAAAAAAATTAATGGCGTGTGAACCTGTGTTAAAAAAAAAAAAAAAAAAAAAGAGCTACCATTGACTTTTTTTTTTTTTTTTTTTTAAATGTAGGCTTCACTACCTAGTGAAGAACTGACTTAAAATAAGCATGCATCCACTTTAGTAAGTCTAAAATCTGCCATCTCTGCCATCTTGGCTTCTGTTTGAGCTGCAGTTGCCATGGTGCTGCACGTGATTAGCTATGACACCCAACTATTTAGTAGCTTGATAGTTCAGTTGAGAGCTAACATAAGATCACCAGTAACTGTTCTCATTCAAGTTATGCTTCAGATGTAAGTTTTACACTTCCAGTTTTGGGAAACTGTTAAATTGGTGGGTTTAGTTTCACTTAGATTCCATGCTATTCTATATACCTAATCAATATTAGTTCCTATGGTAATGTGCAGACAGCTTTACTTCAAAGTTTAGTGGGATATGGTGGGCAAACAGACTTCATGTTGAAAATAACATTGGATTTAGGATAAATAGAAAATGCCTAATTGTGGAGATTGTGCTCAATGTCCTCATGACATTCTGGAAAGAGAAAAATCAAATTTTTAAAACCAGTAGTAAGCTTTGTTCTATAATCTTAATTTTTTTTTTATTCCTCTAGGGTATTTCTAAGGGTTTAGGCCCACTCTGCATGTATCTGAATGCAGAGGAAGGGGTCTCATTTCAGACGGACAATGAAATGTTCTGGTGTTCCTACTGTAATGGAAAACAGTACAAGATCCTTGCCCGAGACCTGAAGGACCTCAGCAGTAAATTCCATATTTCTTTACTTCAAAATGGCAAGGTCTTACTGAAGGATTTCCGAGACGTGTATGTCAGTTGGGTGGACTGTGATAGAACCACTTACTTGGAGATTGAGAAAATCATTCCGGATAAGTCATGTGAGTTTGATGTGTACAATGATGGGGAGAAAGTGATCCTAAAGGCATCCAATGGCCTGTTTGTTTGCAGGTCTTATAAAAATCATGAAGACATCATTGAGGTTGGTAAAACCAATATGGAAGACTGCTGCCGACTTCGTACTGGGATGGGTGACATGTATGCTCCTTGTTTCGATAGCTATAATGTGGAGCTTGATGATTTGTCAAAACTCAGTTGCCGACCATGTGTAGTAAAGAAAGACGTCTTTTTCAACAAAACAGATGCGCCTCAGAGCCATGACTTCACCCTTAGTTGGGAGGTTCGTACTACGGATACTACCCAGTGGGAAACAACTTGGGGCCTGAACACCACACATTCCACCTCAGTCACAATTATGGCTTTTGAAGCCTCCATTGCCTACAATGGTACTTTCCAAAAGATTGCATCCACGAACCGATCAATTGTTGAGAAGAGGAGCATTACAGTGAATGTTCCACAGCACAGCAAAGTCACGGCTCAGCTGGTTGTGTCTAAAATAGATAATGCTTCAATCCCTTTTACTATGGTCATCCGCAAGACTAAGATTAATGGTGAAACTGTTCTCCTGGAGGAGAAAGGAGTGTGGAAGGGACTAGTGTATGATAATATTTCCCTGGACACCAAAGTAGAGTCAGATGTGTTAAACTGTAGACCACTATAAAGTTAGTGTGCATGCATAGGATAAGTCTCTCTCATGGTTGCAAATGTTTTCACAGGACTAGGCATGGCAAGCAGGTGTCACTGCTTCTAAGAGGTGAGCCTAAGACTGTTCACTCAAGATATCTTTTGGCCATTTTTAACAACTGCAATGTAAAATGTGTTTTTGCTTGCATATATTGTCAACCTGGTCAGGAAATGAGAACACTATTTCATATGACTTGAAGCCTTGAAACTTGAGTATAAAATTCTGTCCATCCCAGCTCCTTCTACAAGAAATACAAAGATCAGACTTTTGCTGTCATTTTGCAGTATCCCTCAAACTCAAGAATGAAACGAAAGATGTGGGATAGGACAGTAAAGCCTCTTGAACATGGTATACATTGGAGTGTTCCTAAGAATGTTTGGGAGGGGGGGTGGGGTGGTGACTTGTATATATTCATGTACTCACTTTGCTGGGACACTGCTTTTCTGTATTTGCACTGGAGTTTTACAATTCTAAAAAATTATTTAAAAATAAACGCAGTCTGCATTGAAATATAATTTCTATGGTGTTAAAATTTTTTCAAGCAAGAACTCATCCATATGGTCCTATTCAATAATAAATTGTAAGTAACAGACGGCATGGATTCATGAGACATAAAAAAAAAATTTGATTTGTTTGACAACTTCTGAGGAAGTAAGCAAAACCTTGGATAGAGGGGTGGCTGTGGACGTGGTATACTTGGATATTGCAAAAGCATTTGACATTGGCTAATGTCTACAGGCTTGGAAAAATCCATATGTAAATGGATGGAAAACTGGCTGAAAGACTGAATTCAGAGCAGTGGTTAATGATTCATACTCTGGTCTAGGATTGTCAGTGGTGTACCCCAAGGTTCAGTGTTGGGACCCTTAATTTTTAATATTTATAAATTATATAGGGTCTGGGATTAAAAATCCCATTTCAGTCTTTGCAGATGACACCAAGCTCTGCAGTGGAATAACATCCTTACAGCATGTCTCCAATTTACAAGCCAACCTCAATGCACTGTTTAATTAAGCAACTAAGTGGCAAATGAGCTTTAATGTTGATAAATGTAAGGTTCTGCATTTGGGGGCTTAAGAATATGTATGCATCATACATAATAGGAAGAATGCAAATGGAGTCAAGGGTGAAAAGATCTGGCAGTTTTGGTAGGTCATAAGCTTAACTGCATGCAATGCCAAGCTGCAGTTTCTAAAGTGAGCAAAATCCTCTTGTATTAAGAGGTATAGACTCCAGAGATATAATTTTACCCCTGTAGAAAGCATTAATTCCACCTGGAATATGCAGTTCAGTTTTGGGCAACAATTTACAAACAATATTGCAACTGGAGAAAGTACAGAAGGGCCACCAAACTGAGAAGTTCCCCCTGCAGGGGGAAATTAAATCTAGTTTTGCTGGGTTTTTTGCCTTCCTCTGGATCAGCTGTGGGTATAGGAATATAACTTTTTTTTTTTTTTTTTCTCAGCCAGAATGTTGCATATAGTTAAAGTAAACTCTTCTATTCTAGTTTCCTCATCTACTTTCTGAAATCTTTTGTGGCTAGTGTTGCTGTGAAAAGTGACATGCCATTCTGAGCTAGTGACATTAATAATGTTGGTGATATTAACGTGTCATGTCTTGATTACATTACCAATATGTAAAGAGTAATACTTGCAACAAATACACCTGACGTGCAATAAAACCTCTTGTAAACTAAACTCATTTGACATAGAATTTAACAATTGATATTCACTATACAGTTGTGAAACTTGGCACATACACCCTTGTTTCATAAATTGACAGCATTATCGCTAAAAGCATACTTAAGGGGAAGTCCCACTTTAGTGCCTATTTTAGTCCTCTGGGCAGTACTTAGTGATGCTTTCATAATTGCATTTAAGGTAAAGGCAAACTGCAACCAACATATTATGGCTCAAAGGATCCAGCCTGTAATTTTTGCTTTTTGTTGAGCGAGAATTTTAGAATCTCAGATTTTACTTTGGGCCATCAGGTAATGGGTGTTGGACAAAACAGGAAGTGAGAAGCGGTATATTCAAAGGTGACCCAGACGGCATTTAAAACCTGACAAATGTTCTAGCCCTTCACTATCAAAATTTTACAATATTAAAGTTTTTGAAGGGGTTGGACTTTAAAGTTAGATGAATGGTTGACTTTTGGAAGTTGTGTATTTGCTCTACAAACTTTTAAAACAGCCCAAACCTCTGTAGTGCTGGGACAAGGTCAACCACTGCCCAGGATGATGTAAAATTACCCCCCCACCCCGATTCCCATTGAGTGGACGCAGATCTCCCATCTTCCACCCCCTCCCTCCCAGACCCCTAAAAATGGTGGTACCCCTCTTACCCAGTACTCCCTAAAACATAGCTCCCCTTCTAGCAGCCACCAGTACACAGCCCTCCCATGGCTGCCCAGTACACACTGATTCCCCCCCCCCCAATCTCATAGAACCTCCAGTACAGTGTTCCCATGCCCCCCCCCCTGTACACACAGCTCCCATAGCCACCCAGTACACACAGCTCTTGCCTCCTTCCATGGCTGCTCAGTACAGCACCACTGCAGAGTGCTCCATTCCTAGCCTCTGGGCAGCTGCTCCACTTGAAAAAGGAACACAGCAGGGCACCAGGTCCACGTGAATAAAACCAGTAAAAATTTATTTGGAGCACTAGCATGTAAAATACTCCAGTCAGTATCCTGGGTCAGTGCAGTTACACAGCTGCTTGATAATTGAGGTGGAGCCTTGGAAAAGCTTTGCGGCCTACCCACTTTTCATCCACGGCACCTGTCAGACACCCCTGCCACTCGGCAAGAGTACACAGAGGGATGCCATAGACTTCCATCTCCAGTGGGTCTCTCCCCACGCCTGGCAGCATGTATTGGCTCCACTACTCCAGGAGAGAGCTGTCTCTAACTACACTGACCCAAGATACTGACTGGGGTATTTTACATGTAAGTGATCTTTGAATAAATTTCTACTGGTTTTATTCATGCTGACCTGGAACCATGCTGTGTTCCTTTCTGCAAGTCTTCTGAGTGATTTCCCCCCAGCCTTGGCAAGGAACTGCCAGTGACTGTGCGGTCCTCTTCTTCGCCCACACCTTTCCTCATTCAACCTCCATTTGGAGGGACTGATCTTTAACATGTTATCTCTTACATAATTGCAAGTTTGATTACTTTGTATTCCGTGACAATTGTTACTATTTTACATGGACCTGTCTACCAGTTTATCTATACCACATTCCATCTGAGTGCTGGATCTCCTTGTTGTATAAGCTGCTTCTCTTGAACTGAGGTGCACTGTCATATGTAAACACAATCGGCACAGGAAGCCCCATCTCTTTTTTTTTTACAAATGTCAGCTGGTGGGGAGCAGAGGATTACTGCTGATGGTGTTAATAGAGTACCACCATGCTCTGGATGGGGAAAAAAAAAATCCCTCTTGACAGGAGTGACACTGCAGTCACTACTGTCAATGAAAAGCAGAGAGATTCTAGGCTGCTTCCTCTGCTGCACCTAGTCGGCGCCCAGGGTGCCAGGAATGAACATGCAAGCTTTGGAGATTCAGGTATTTGCCTGTCATAAAGCTGGCTGTAGATTGAAGTTCAGCTCAAATCTTAGTTTTGAAGTATAGTGTTCAGCTCCCTGGCTGAACGTCAATCTGTCTATGGGCAGGCTGGTTGTACTGAAGTATATCCAGCTATTGACTTCAGTACAATCAGCCTGTCAGGCTATAGCTGGCAGCAGTAATCATTCTATTGAGGACGGGGACACCTCATTGTCAGAATACAGTAGTACACCAGGATGGAGTCTCCCTTTAACACTGAGGCCTTATGCACACAAGGTGTTTTGCCAATTCTTAACCTTTCCTCCAGGCAGCAGTATTTTGACAGAAAAAACACTTGACACTTGTAAAAGCATGGAGTGTGTTTAGGTGCCTGCGTGGTCATTCATTTCATTGGCCAGAAGAATTTATTTGCGCAAGTGCTAAACATATCTAGCATTAACGCACAGACATGTTTACAGGCATAAAGTGCCTTTCTGCCAAAACGCCGCTGCTCCTGGATACACTGTTGGATTTTTAAAGGCAGAAAAAAAAATGCCAGATGCTCCTAAGAGCAGCTGAAAATGTCCAGTGTGCATGGGGCCTGAATGCCTAATGACTGAAAACAAAACAGATGCAGCAACCACAGCTAAAGTTTACCACTTTACAATCACCTTTTGATAGATAAACATCTATGCACTTCAAGGGGACTACCTGTCTGGATGCATTGGATAGGTCTTCATATTAGAGTTTTGGTAAATCCAAAAAAAATTGTAACGCGTGTTGACCATAAGAATTGGTAAACTGCAATATAATCCATTTTTGGGTTTAATACTGCTGTAATCTTACACAGGGCAATTGTAAGACAAAGGATCAACCACTTCCCATCCAGTCCATGTAAATAAATGGCCTGATGGGAGCACTACCGATGCAAGTGGATGGTTCTAAACATCTCCCTGCATCAATTGCCTGTGCGCGTGCAGCACAGCGATCGGTGCCGGATGTGTCCGAACACAGATCACTGTATGAGACCTCTGTGTGAGGTCCCGATTCATGTGATCACTGATTGGCCAATCAGTGATCACATGAATAGTAGTAAACAAGATGTCCCTTCTGACATCATTGCTTACTCCTAGTGAAATCTGTGATTGATCAGAGGTCACATGGTACAAGACTATTCACAACAGCCTTGTACCGTGTGACAAGCTGTGACCAATCACAGCTCTCACAGTATTTCTCAGTGGCTGCAGGAATGCAGTCAGAGAGGAGAAATGATTGCTTTTACACCCATAAAGGCTGTAAAAGCAATCGGTGTAAAAAAATAAATAATCACCACCCCACAATATAGTGACACTGTACTACTAGGGTGACAGTATGTTAAAAAAATAAATACAAAAATGTAAAAAGAAAAATAATTTTTGGTTATAAACTAATGTTGGGGGTTTTTTTTTGCTAAAAGATAAAAGAATACATTTTGCCAAAGATTTATGAAGTAAGATTATTTATTTGCAAAATGTTATAAGAAACTTTTTTTTTTTTTACACTTCTGAACTTTTTCATTCATATAGCAAAAAAAATAAAAATTCCAGTGGTGAATAAATACCACCAAAATAAAGTTTAATCTGTCTCAAAAATGTGCTAATAAATAATATGGGTACCGCGCAATTGTCATTCAAAGTGCGATCGCACTGAAAGCTGAAAATTGGCCTGGTCAGGAAGGGGGTAAAAGTGTCTGGTCTGGAAGTGGTTAAAGAAAACCTCTTCCCAGTTCATGCTGTCAGCAATGGCATCACATGGAAGAGAAATGTCACAAGGCCTGAGAAAGTAATTTCTTTACACAAAAAAAGTGAAAGCTGAAAATCGGCCTGGACTGGAAGGGGGTGAAAGTGTCTGGACTTGAAGTGGTTAAAGCACAATATGTGATTGGTTAAAGGAAAAAAACCACAACCCTGCAAACCATTCACATGGGAATCAAAGCTGGGTATGGATATTGAGGTTTCCTAGTTCATCATCCTTGCATTGCTGTCAAATGTTTCAATATCATTTTTCAAGCTTAACATTACTCATTTTTACCAGGAAAGAGTTTACAGTGGCAGTTGGTGTTTATTTGAAAAAATTAATCAGCATCTGCTGAGCTAAAAGGAGTTAATTTAGTTTGGCTAATTAATGAATATTTACTTTAATGGGCCTCATGGGCAGAACAGCCCTGTGTGTATCTTTCTTGAGGCTCCTATTACTTCCTCCTCGTAAACACACCTGTAATGTGTCTCTACAGAGTGTCTGTTGGGCCTTTTGGGATCTGCAGAGTCTGATCAGTTTGTTCTCAAATGAACTCTCTTGGAATGGAAAACAGTGTGTGCTTATTTTATCATTTATCTAGGTCAGTGCTAAGGTGTATGTAACCCTCGCTTTCTAAAACAGCCCACTCGGTTTAAAATAGAAACAAAAGCCAAAACCTTTTGTGTATAGCTTAAAAAAGTTATCTCCCCCCCCCCCCCCTATTTTTAACTGATCATATCCACTAAATTTTTAACAGTACGGAAGGGTGGGGGAGGAGAAACCACAGAACACTGAGCATCCTGCATGTGGTGAGGGGGAGGTATTTTAGCAGAAAGTCTGATCATTGATGAGTTCCCAGCACAGCTAGAGAACTGACCATGTTGTGCTCTCATGGTTAGTGTGGACAGTTGTTAGTAGGAAAGCCGAGGGACTGGCTGGAACACCAAGGATTTCACACAAAGAGAACAGGATACTTTTTCATGCAAGTACATGGTACAGCAGGCACATAGGAATATGAAATGTTTACATATTCTTTAACCACTTTACAACTGCCTGCCTGCACAGTACTGGAGACGCGTGGCTGCTATAGGCAAAGTGATACGGATAAGTCACTGCCTACTTCCCAGTCACTCGCAGCCCACAGCTCTGTGTTGACATAAAACACAGAGGTCTGTACACAGGGAGAGATCTGTCAGTTTTTCAGGGATGATGAAACTGATGGATCTCTTGGTAAAAACAGAGCACTTTACACACATTACATATAGTAAGGCCCCTTTCACACAAGCGGACCGATTGGGTCTACCTGTCCGTTTTTTGTTTTTTTTTAGGTGGACCTGATTGGTCCATCTATGGACTATTGGGTATCGGCGGACGATAGATGCTCTGATCCTGTACACCAAAAACACAGATAGGGATCCGTCCATTCCCCATCCATTCAGCGGATCTGATGACAATCGGGTGGAAATGGACAGGTGGTCTGTTTGCATCCGACCGTCCCATTGAAATCAGTGGGCTGTGTCTGTGTCCACTCTGCAGCAGAGCAGACAAAGACCTGTCATCCGCCTGCTCAGAGGGGATCAATGGAGAGATCTCCTGCTGAGCAGATGGATCACACTGATGCATCTGCCCAGTCTGAAAGGGGCCTTAAGCCCACATTTAACCCTTGATTGCCTTAGATGTTAACTCCTTCCTAGTCATTGTCATTAGAACAGTGAATGTATTCTAATGACAATGACTGCTTAACTCCCAACTTTTTTAGATGGGAATGAGGGATGCCTATTAGCAAAAGTATGTTGGCATAGGACACACACACCCTGCCATGTGCCCTTAAAGGAGAGTTCTACAAGAAGAATTAGTTAAAGAGGAACTCCAGTTAGAACTTGCATGGATCGGCTGCTCATTTCTTTTCTAGGGGTGAGGACAAAGCTTTTACCCCCCCAACTATTTCTTTATACTGGCTTTGAAGCGTAGAAATGCAACACTTTAGAGCTGGATGAAAGGTTTAGCAAGGTTTACACGTGTTTTGAAAAAAAAAAAAAAGGGCATTTTATATACAGCTCTATAGATTAGACCAAAATGAGGGACAAATGAGTAGAGGGACAGATGGACTTTGTTCCAAATCAGAGACAGTTGGGAGCTATGTCACTGATATTAGTGGCAGTTAAGGCGGTGTCAGATTGCCTGCCACACTCCTACAGCCCCATTATAAGCCGCTAATCGCTGCCAGTAGTAGTGTAGCTTTAGTTAGTATTTTGTTTGTTAGGTGCAGCCAGGGATGAGTCAGCCCAGGGAGGGGATCCTACCTACAGGCTGGTTGCTGGACAGAAGGATCTCCAATCCTCCACTTTCTCTTAGGGAAGACCATCTGTTGTCAGGAAGGAGCCAGCGAAAGGCCTGAAAGCAGGTTTAAAGGATAAGTTCACCTTTTAGACAAAATAATAAATGCACATTTTTTTTTTTTTTGCAGGTAAAAAAAAAATGTGCATTAATTTTTGTCTGCAGGAGCCCGAAAAGCATTGCACCAGTGATCAGTAGATCACTGATGATACGCAGGTCTCCTGTAGACCTGTCAGAATATTTGCTTGTCATACGGGATGTAGAAGCAAGCAGATATTCTGACAGGAAGCTTCGATGAATTACCATGGTACTCCACAGTGTCTTGGTAGTTCATTGACAACTACAAGCCCACAGCTGCTAAGGCTGTCGGCACTTGCAGTTAGTTAATTCATTCATGGACATATTGGGGGGCAGAACCGGCGCGAGATTCAAAAAAGTAAAAATTTTACATACACACACAATACACTGTAACAGGGGCGGACTGACCATTCGGGAACTCGGGCACTGCCCGAGGGCCCAGAGTCAGTAGGGAGCCCCATGAGATGCCCCTTGTACCTTTCATAGGCTTTTTCGGGGGTGGTTTGAGCATGGACGAGGACACAGGGGCTCCATGATCCCCTATTGCCCAGGGGCCCCATGAGTTGTCAGTCCTCCCCTGCACTGTAATCTTAGTATTACATTACTGTATCAAACCATTTCACCTAAATTTTGTCCTGCGCCCTGCCTGCATTTTTACCGTTCTTTCTGCCTGGAAACTGAGAAACGTCCATGGCCCTTTAGGTCAAAAGCGGTTTTAGACCAGTTAGAAAACAGTGACAGTGAATTAGAACCACTTGCAGAATTGAGTGATAGTGATTCGTGGGGCAATTCATCATCAGACACTGAAAACAATTTTGCGACTTTGCTCAGTGATGTGCGAACTTGGCGCTATATTTCAACTTTCAGTGTTTCTGGTTTGATTATATTATTGAACTAAATTTATTATTATTTTTTATGATTATTTATTAAATTATAATTTATGATTTCGTGTTTCAAATTTTATCATACCTGGGATGTTTACTAGATTCTTGTTCGAACAGATTTCAGTGAGTTATTCCTAAAAATTACAGGCCTACAATAAAAAAAATACATATTTCCATGCAAAAAAATGTACCGCTTTGAGCACAGAAATACTGACATAATCAGACCGCTAGGGAGGTTAAATGATATTGGTCTTTAGGCTGAGGAAATGTATTAGAGAAAAAATAATGTGAACAGAGCATTCACAAGAAAAAGCAGTATTAATGACTCTGAATGTGCAAGTGTGGGAAATGTGTGTTGCCTGCCTGTGCAGAGCTTAGGGGGAACAAATCACGGAACCCTCAAAAGGGTAGTGCTACAGTAGTATAAAAAAAATTCAAGTATATATCATAGTTTGCAGGTGCTGTAACTTTCATACAAACTAATCAATATAATTATTGGAATTTTTTTTTTATCAAAGACATGGAGCAGAATACATTTTGGCAAAAATGTATGAAGAAATTAGATTTCTAAAAAAACTTTTTATTGGATATTGTATAGTAGAAATAAAAAATATTGTTTGTTTTCAAACTTTTCAGTCTTTTTTTTTTTTCTGTGTTTAGATCGTAAAAAATAAAACAAAACCCAGCAGTGGTCAAATACTATCAAAAGAAAGCTCTATTTGTGTGAAAAAAAATGATATACATTTTGTTTGGGTACAGTGTTGCATGACCATACAATTACCAGTTAAAGTAGTGCAGTAAAGCAAAAAATGGCCTGCTCATGATAGGGGTAAAATCTTCTGGAGCTGAAGTAGTTAAAGTAGATCCTCAGGTAATAACTATGGAAAGGATAGCAAGGGGCAAATGCTGTCCTTTCTCTGATAAGGCTTTCTGCAAACTGTAGTAGGAACAGGATGGTACTACTAGTATAATACTGATCCTGCTGTTTTCTGAATAGTATTTCTGCAATGGTGGTCCTATAGTCATCCATTGGAACAAATAATTCTGATAAGAAATCCAGCAGAACCTGAAGTAGAAAATGGACATAATGAAGGCATTGTGCTAAGTGAACCACTGTGCTCCAAGTCTTTGGAGAGCCTAATTTGGCAAGTACATCACAGAAGTGTAATTATCACTTTATTCCTGCTATCCTTTCCATAGATCTTTCCAAGAGATTTCTTTTTTAATGATCTATAAGTCATATACTGCCAGTCTGTGTTTATAATAAATAAATAAAATAATAAATAGTATAATAAAACAGTCTGTCCAAATGTATATGAAAAATCTGTTTTTCTGAGCCCACCACCTTTCCTCCTTCCAGAGTGTTGATTCTGCTAGTAGAGCCATTATTTTTCTACTTCCTGTAACAGGCCAAGCTATTTAGCAAAAGTGACAGTTCGAGGTTCTAACATCCATATAAAGTCCCGTACACACGATGAGAAGAGTGGACAAAAAATTGTCCGTTTTTTTGCATCCTAGTTTCATATCGAAAGTGAAGTGGTTACTAAAGGTGCGAAAATTCTTGTACAACAGAAAGCAAATTCGGAGGTGATGTAATGTATTTGTATTGCATATTTGGACAAAAACTGTACTGATTAACCACTTTACAACAGCGCTATAGCCAAATGATGGCTACAGTGCGGTTGTCCATTTCTGGTAGGGTGTCGTGTGACGTCCTCCCAGAACACGGGCCCCCCCATAGGTACTCACCTGGCACAGTCAGTGATCGCTGTTTCCTATGGATACAGCTGATCATATGACTAAGTAAAAGGCCAATCCCACGTGATCAGCTGTGTCCAATGACACAGCAGATCACAAAGTAAATACAGTTGTTGGTTATCAGCAGCACTTTTCTCCTGCTGTCACAGTGTGAGAAAGTACTGCCGATAACCGGCAAATGTCACAGAGGACACCCACACTGATAGTCAGGGCACTGATTATCAGTGCTGCCCAGCAGTTGCACCCGTCAGTGCTGCCCATAAGTGCTGCCTATCAGTGCCGCCCATAAGTGCCCATTATTGCTATATATCAGTGCAGCATCATCAATGTCCACCAGTGCGCATCATCAGTGACACCTCATCAGTGCTGCCTATCCGTGCCACCTCATCAGTGCTGCCTATCAGTGCAGCCCCGGGGCGGACTGACCATCCATGAACTCGGGCACTGCCCGAGGGCCAGGGGTCAATAGGGGGCCCCATGAGATGCCCCTGGTACCTTTCATAGGCTTTTTTGGGTGTGGGTTGAGTGTGGACGAGGACACAGGGGCCCGATGATCCCCTATTGCCCGGGGGCCCCATGAGTTGTCAGTCCGCCCCTGGTGCAGCCTCATCAGTGCACATCAGTAAAGGATAAAAATCACCTGTTTGCAAATTTTATAATAGAAACAAAGAAAACCTTTTTTTTTGTTTGTTTATAATGCAAAAAATAAAACTCCTAAGTGGGCCACCAAACAAAAGCTCTATTTTTGTGAAAAATATTATAAAAATGTAATATGGGTACAATGTTGCATGACCGCACAATTGTCATTCAAAGTGCAACAGTAACGAAAGCTAAAAATTGGCCTGGGCACAAAGGGGGTAAAGGTTCCTGGTAGGTAAGTGGTTTAAATGAAAATCGTACTATTTGGTATGATCGTACAAGAACATTTTTCGTGCTTGTCCCTTCAAATAATTTTGGACGAAAGCTGTGTACTAACGATCAGATTATCATATGATTGCTTCAAAAGCGGCATTATTCGTATGATTTTATGATTGCGTGTACTAGGCTTCATACTGCTGGAATGTTTACGACAACTGGGGGTTATTTCCCATGTTTGTCTTAAAGGATGAGAGATCTTCTACGTGGATTTTGGCCTCTAATCTTGCCATAGTTCACGTCTACATAAAAATGTGTTGCTTTGTCCCAAGATGTTTATTTTAGTACCACATTGCTCAGTAGTACCTGTACTTAAACACTTATCCACCTATTTGTATTTAGACACCCAGCTGCAGATACAGGTGCTTGAGAGAAGTGAAGATTGTTCTCTATGTCTGTGTAACCGCTTTTATTACTTTTACTCTTTACTCTACAACTCATTATTGGCAGGGTTACTTATTGTCTACTGCAGAGTGAATAGCAAGAGATCATTCAGAAGGGAAAGGGTCAAGATAAGAGTAGCTCCAACAATAAAACGGACCTCTGTGCACTATTTCATGGACAGTAGATAGATAACCTGACACTTAAAGAAATGATTGAATGCAAAATAAATTGATATACATTGTTGAGGTATTATTGTTAAAGTGAAATGCAGGCCTCCTCCAAGGTAAAGTAAGAATCAAAGGACACATTGTTGTAAACAACTTTCAGCAGATGGTGGGTTGATTTTCTAAAGGGTGCAGGGACTCTATTTGGGGTAAGGTTGGCCACCGATTTTCAGTTGGATTTGTTGGATTGTTTTTTAGTGTGCTTCTATGTAAGTTGCAAGCTGGTCTTGCTTCAGTATAAATAGTTTAGGCAGTGGAAGCCACTGGTAGACATAGCCATCATAGTCAACTGAAACACTTTTATCATGCCTGTGTAGCCCAGGAATACCCATACACTTAAGATGTTGGTTGCCTGACTAGTCCTCAGCCATAAAACTGCACGGACTGCTGCAAAAACATACAATTTGACTTTGACAAACTTGCAGTGTGCGGCAGGCCATATATTATACTTTTTTTTTTCAATCAAACAGTAGATTGAATGAAAAAAAATGTGCAGATTCCCCCATCCACACATTTCATGTGGATTGGAAAAATGACTCTTGCTGTGCTGTTGTGTTTTAGCAGCCTGGAGCCTTCTCTGCAGTCAGAATACAATAAGTGTTACCAGTTATAGCCAGTTGATCAACTGATTTTGTAAAACCAGGGTACCAATACCTGGATCGAAATGCAGCCAGTGCAGCAGAGACCAGATGAATTTCGATCCATGTTTTGCTGACTTAAGTCTTTGGAGTAGGGAAGGACTAGGAGATAGCTATTCTGCATGCAACTTATTGAACAAAGGTTTTTTAGTCCCATTTCTTGTAGTCCTATCTTTTAAGTTACATCATTATATGGCAAATACCTATGTGTTGTCAAGTTTCAAGTGACTGTAGTATAAATACATGTGTATCTAGAAGGTCCAACATCGTTCTGGTGCGTCAAGCTGGCCATAGATGGATCGAAATTTGGCTGGTTCAGAAGAGTCTAGGTGAATTTCAATCCATCTATAGCTGCTCCCATTTGGGAGGAGTCGATCTAATAATCGACTTCTTCCAAACAGGACTGTTGGTAAAGTTTAGCTCAATCAGCACATGCAGCCAATTGGATGCAGTGCAAATCAGTGTATGCTGAAGTGGAATCTTGCTATCAAAATACAATAGCGCAGCAGGGAGCATTTCCAGATCCACCTTGAATATGTGGTTGGGGCTGGAAGGGGTGGAATCTGTATTGATTTTATTTTTTTCGATCACCCTGCTACCTGATTCAAAGAAACTGATCAATGTGTATGGCCAGCTCCAATCTCTACAACATGAAGACACATGAAGCAACTCTGTGAAAAGGAGCTTGAAAAAGCACAAATTGCAGAATGGATACAAGAAAATTCTCAAGTCACAGAATAACCCTTGGATCACAGCTACATCCATCATAAAGAACATGTAAACCTAACTGAATGGTATTTTGATTGTTAAAGTACTTTTGATCATGAACAATTGCCTTTTTTAATTTAAAATAAAATTCTTGGTTTTATCATTTGTTGCATGTTTATGCTGCTAACCTCCTGCTCCTTGGCAGTAACTAGCTGCACGCAATCCAGCGATGCCTGAATGGATTTTCTCAGGGTGGGTTTCCCTGATGGTGATAATATTGGATCATCATGTCTGAGGCAGATTGCAGTCTTCATTTAGAAAAAATGGCTCCCAACTTTTCTATCTGTAGAGGAATTAATTACAACTTCTGGGCTCAGCAACTGGTGGTCTCAGAATACCAGGTTTCTAACAACAAGATAGTTCTAAACAGTGGGGTGGCATAGTGCACTACAGTTATGTCTTGATGAGAAACAAAACCCTGGGCAGGGGTTTCTAAAATTTAAATGTATCTTAGTGCAGACGTCTGGGAAAATCAGTGAGCCGATCATATGAGCAGGAAATCCAGGTTGCCATACTGCACTGAATTTTACAGAAAATTACAGCAACTACGCATTGAAAAGTAGAGGACAAATTGTGGTACAGGAGTACAGTGTTATTTTTCCCAACTATTGTGATAGTGCAATTTACAGGGGTATCCCCAAGCTCCTTTTGAACTGGACTTTTGGATTAAGCTTCTCTTTACACCACTCCTGGTGTGTTCCTGTGTGGCTGCTGGGGTGAAATAACTTATAAGGTTCCATGGCTACTGTGATTGTCGGACTAGTGCCTTAGCATGTGTGGCTATGAGACTTATTTGCAGCCTAGCTGCATAAAGAGACCCAAAATCTAATGAAGACCTTCAAGACTACAAGGGGCATAAACTAGGCATCTAATTTTCTGATTACCTATCACATTTTTGGAGGCTGGGGAGTGAAAGTACAAAAAAAAAACACCCACAAAATGGCCACATTTTGGAAAGCAGACACCTCAAGGTATTTAAGAGGCATGATGAATCTTTTAAAGGTTTCATTTTTTGCAGCCAGCTTTTGAAAAATTAAGAAAGTCCTTTTTTTTTTTTTACACAAAGTTGTCAGTTAATAAGATATTCTCAACACAGAGCATGGACATACTTATAATTATACCCCAACACACATTCTGCTACTTCTCCCGAGTATGGGCATACCACATATGTGAAACGTTTTCACAGCCTAGCCACAAAAAGGATCTAAAATCCAAAGAGTACATCAAGCTTTCAACAGGCATATTTTAAACATCTATTTTCCCGAGTACCTATTTTTTAATGGCCCTAGAGCTCAAAAATTGTAGAAACACCAACAAAATGACCATGTTTTGGAGATTAAACACCCCAAAGTTTCTTTAAGTGGGATGGTTAGTCTGTTAAAGATTTCAACAAGAGTTTGTAAAATGAAAACCTATTTTTTTTAAACAAAGTTGCCAATTTAAATAATATGTAAACCCAACGTTTAATATTCCTGATATGAAAAATTAATTAAATGAATTAATGAATGAAAAAACAATGATTCTTCCAGACAGTGAAGATGGACGAATTTCCCAGTGCGCATGTTTTATTTTAACAATATACCAATAAGGCAGTTTCATCTGCTTGAATGCAGCTGCTGTTCAGCTGAAATGTTGACAGCAGGATCATTGGACAAAAGTTGATCAAACATTCAAATTTTATTAAATGAAGTATTGCCAAGGAGTCACTGACTATGACCAGTTTAACCCTTTGAATAGACTAGAAAGCAGGGTGACACTAAACACACCATCACACCATCACGTCCCCAACACTCCGTTCCTTCAACCCAACTACCTCTAAGGAGGTCTCTAAGGTCTTCACTGAAGCCACCTGCCCCCTGGACCCTATCCCCACACAGCTCCTCCAGTCACCTCCCCCCCCTCCATCATTCGCTCCCTCACCCACATCTTCAATCTCTCCCTCTCCACCGGCACCTTCCCCTCCCCTCTAAAGCATGTACACCCCCATACTCAAAAAACCCTCCTGTGACCCCACTAACCTTAACAACCTTAGACCCATCTCCCTCCTGCCTTTCACTTCCAAGCTCCTTGAGCTCCTGGCCTACAATCGCCTAAGCGCCCACCTCACTGATAACAACCTCCTTGACCCCCTACAGTCTTGCTTCCGTCCCCTGCACTCCACCGAAACTGCCCTACTTAAAATCACCAACGACCTCCTAACCGCCAAAGCCAATGGCCACTATTCTATCCTCCTGCTCCTCGACCTCTCCGTGGCTTTCGACACTGTTGACCACCCTCTCCTCCTTACTAAACTGCATTCCCTTGGCATCAGGGATGCTGCTCTCTCCTGGTTCTCCTCCTACCTTTCCCAACGCTCCTTCAGCGTCACCTACAACACTGCCACCTTCCCTCCCTCCCCCTCTCTGTCGGGGTCCCCCAAGGCTCTGTCCTCGGGCCCCTCCTCTTCTCCATCTATACCTCCTCCCTTGGCAAACTTATTCACTCCCACTCAATTACCACCTCTATACCGGTGACACCCAAATTTACCTCTCCACCCCCCACCTCACCCCCTCACTCTCTGCCCGCATCGCCCACCTCCTAAACGACATATCAGACTGGATGTCGCTCCATTTCCTCAAACTTAACCTACCCAAAACCGAGCTCCTGGTCTTCCCCCCTCCCCGCGCCCCCCCCATCCTCTCCATCAATACTAACAACACCACCATCTCTCCCACCCAAAGTCCTGGGTGTCACCCTGGACTCCCACCTCTCCTTCCTACCCCACATCCAACTGCTATCTAGATCTTGCAGGCTCCACCTCCGCAACATCTCCAAGATACGTACATTCCTCACCCCAGACACCACCAAACAACTCCCTCGTCATCTCACGTCTGGACTATTGCAATTCCCTTCTCACTGGCCCACCCAAACGAACGCTATCCCCACTCCAGTCGATCCTAAACTCAGCAGCAAGACTCATCCACCTCACCAACCACTCCACATCTGCCTCCCCTCTGCCAATCCCTTAATTGGCTCCTGATTGCCCAACGCATCAAATTCAAACTGCTAACTCTGACCTACAAAGCCATTCACAATGCCGCCCCAAACTACATAACTGACCTGATACCCAGATACTACCCTACCCGTGCCCTCCGCTCCTCACAGGACCTCCTACTCTCTAGCTCCCTGGTCTTCTCCTCCCACACCCGATTGCAGGACTTCTCCCATCCTCTGGAACTCCCTAACCCAATCCATCTTCTTCAGGCGCACTTTGAAAACCCTCCTCTTCAGAGAAGCCTACCCCAACCTCACCTAACACCTGACCTCACCTAACAACTAACCTCCTCCACTCCTCCCACCACTCCATCCCCCACAGCCATCTCCTCCTGTGCCACCTTCCCCTCCCTCCTAGATTGTAAGCTCGAAAGAGCAGGGCCCTTGAACCCCTTGTGTATTGTATTGTTACTGTCTTGTCTCATGTTCTGTCCCCCCTGCTACTGTACAGCGCTGAGCATACCCTTTGGCACTATATAAATACTGTATAATAATAAACAGTTGTCCTGTAAGGGTGAAGGAAATTCAAATCTGGCCTTGGCTGTGTAATATATTGGCAGTAAATAGGTTCACAAAAATGTGATTGTGAAATTAGATACCAGGCAGATGTATACACACATTTAATACAACACAAGGAGGGATGAATATAAAATTCCACCTCCACCATAAGCTGAATTCATTTTAATTGTCTTTTGTCATGCAGAAAACTGAAGTGTACGTGAAACTAACATTTTTTTTTTACATTTTGGATACAGTAAGAAAGGATTAAGAGTCGATTGGTGGCAGTATCATCTGCTTGAATGCAGCTGCTGTTCAGCTGAAATGTTGACAGCAGGATCATTGGACAAAAGTTGATCAAACATGGTCACCAAGATCAACAGTGAGGGTGAATCTCCCTTGTAGTGACACAGACATCAGTAAAAGCTCAACGGAAGTTCAAACCCCTAGGTGCCCAACCTAGAGCGCTTTGCAGACTCCAGCACTCGGAGTAGGAGCATAGACTTGCAACATTGATCTCTAACAGTCTCTAACAAAAGGTCCTAATCTTTGATTATTATTGCAGGTGTTTATATAGCATTGTCAATTTACATATATATTGTACATTCACATCAGTCCCTAACTCTCAATAAGCTTAGATCCCTAACTCACATTTATACTTACACAGACTGGGGCCAATTTATACAGGAGCCGACTACCCTACCAGCATGTATTTTGGAGTGTAGGAGGCAACCCATGCAGACACAGGGAGAACATGCAAAATCCAGGCAGGTAGTGTCATGACTGGGATTTGAATCGACAACCCTAGAGCTGCCAGGCAGAAGTGCTACTCACTTAGCCACTGTGCTGCCCTTGATTTTCCTCTGCAGTAGTTTTCCAGTTTCCCACAACACCTGCAGCATGCCTACACTCTCTGGCTTTCTGGTAGTCTGCTGTAGCATTACATACTGAATACTGTACATCAGTGGTCTCCATACCTTGGCCTTTTGCTTGCTTTTATCCAGCCCTTGGGACACTATTTCATCCACTGATACCAACAATGGAGCGTACTCCCCCCCCCCCCCCCCACTGACACCAGTGAAGATGCACTATTCCTTCCACTCACACCAAGGATGGGGCATTATTCTACCCACTGACACCAAAGATTGGACACTATTCCATCCATTGAAACCATTTATGGGACACTATTCCTCCCACTAACATCAACGATGGGGCATTGTTTTTAGCCACTGATGTCTGGACCTTTTCTACTCCCAATAGCCACATTCTGGCCCCCCCGAAGTCTGATGGTCAATAACTGGGCCATTGTTTAGAAAGTATGGAGACCCCTGCTGTATATAATATTATGTGTGGCTCTTTGGTGCTTTCATAGGCTTCAATTAAGGCCCACTATACTTTATAAGTTGACAGCCACTGTTCTAACCCTTTCATGCTCCATAGAAGACACAAAAGGATTTTTTTTCACTTGTCAGTGTTTTGAATAGTCCATATTTTTAGTGTGATATCCATTACTCACTGTAGGTGCATTTTGGAATCAAGACTGGCAGTGCAATGTGTTTGCAACAAACACATTTTTCTAAGAAATCGTAGATATCCACACTTGGGCAATAGGATATGTTGCAAGAAGTAAGCCGCTACATTTGGAGCATGCATGTGTGTCCTTTCACCTCCTAGTGTCTGCTAGATGACAACTGAGCCTCAAAAAGTCAGCAACAAATTGATATTAAGTGTCTTATCAAGGTTACGCATATCCAGGAATTTCACAATTGGGATAGACCCTGCAGGGGATGGGGTGGAATTCCTTTAATCTTAGGTCAAAGGTTCTTCCTGCATTCCTGGGTCACAGGATCTTCCAGTACAGCAGCTGCTCTTCTGATAGGTGTGCTAATGAGGCACATTTGGGTGACAATTCATATTCTGTACCCTCCCAGAGACAAGATCTGTTTAAATTACCATTGAATGGAATGAAGCAATTAAACCCCCTGCTGGGGGGAAAACAAAGGAGGCCAAGTCTTTTAGAGGCAGCACTCACTTCCTCCACAGATAGGAGAGGTCACCTTTGTGTTATTCATACAACTGGATGCTAGGATAACTAGCCAAACTTGGTTTTCTTTCTTTGTGGGAATAAAATATAATCTACCCAGATAAACACATGATAAGGGTTTGCTGCATTTGCAGTGAGCCATGACAATCTGGGGTTTATTTACTAAAGCTGGAGAGTGCAAAACCAGGCTCACTTCTGCATGGAAACCAATCAGCTTCCAGGTTTTATTGCCAAAGCCTAATTGAACAAGATGAGGTTAGAAGCTGATTGGTTACTTTGCAGAAGTGAGCCTGATTTTGTACTCTCCAGCTTTAGTAAATAAACCCCTCTGTGACAGCTGGATGTTAGTCACAGGTTCCTGATTTTGTATTATTATTATACAGGATTTATATAGCGCCAACAGTTTGCTCAGCGCTTTACAATATAACGGGAGACAATATAGCAACAATACAGTTCAATAGAAGAGGGATAGGAGGGCCCTGCTCCTTGGAGCTTACAATCTAAGAGTTAGGTGAACTACTCAGCTATGTACTATGAACTAGTAAAAGAGCCCCGTGCAACAATACACTTTCATAAAAGACCATAGGCCCCTTTAGGTTGACCATAGATGGATCATCTTTTTTGGTCAGCCCACTGTCTGATTAAAAAAAACGAATGTATTCCACCATCCACACAAGTGAGGTGGATGAGGAATCCTCCCCGCTGTGCAATTCTATTCTGTCAAGACATGCACAGAACAGAAAAATGTGTTTAGTTTCATTTTGGATAGATTAGTTATGTTACTAATTTTGTTCTGTTGATTCATTTTGGCATTTGTTTAGTTTCATTTATTCATTGTCTAACACATTTTAAAGTTTCAGAATGATTTGAATTCAGAATGGTCGAAAATGTGTCAACCGATCCAAATAAGGAGCAGGCTGGCAAGCCGGCAGCTACTTTCTTAACAGCTGTCAACGGGTTTCCCCACTGACAGCTGAATGTAATGAAAAGAAAAAAAGTTAAACTTCTGAAAAAAAACAGCATCCTCCCTTCCCTATCCATACCAGGACCCTTCGGGTCTGGTATGAATTTTAAGGGGAACACCACGCTAAAATAAAAAAAAAATGGTGTGCCCCCAAAAAAATCCATACAAGACTCCCAAAAAATCCCCAACCACCTGGTATGGATTGGGGGGGGGGATCCCCATGCTGTTTTTTTTTCCTGCACTGATATGTAGCACTGATGGGTGGCACTGCTGGGCACTGACTATCGGCACTGCTGGGCACTGACTTTCGGCACTGCTGGGCAGAACTCCAAAAGCACCAAAACCTGGTTCAATGACCGTGGGATTACTGTGCTTGATTGGCCAGCATACTCGCCCGACCTGAACCCCATAGAGAATCTATGGGGCATTGCCAAGAGAAAGATGAAAGACATGAGACCGAACAATGCAGAAGAGCTGAAGGCCGCTATTGAAGCATCCTGGTCTTCCATAACACCTCAGCAGTGCCACAGGCTGATATCTTCCATGCCACGCCGCATTGAGGCAGTAATTGCTGCAAAAGGGGCCCAAACCAAGTACTGAGTACATATGCATGCTTATACTTTTCAGAGGTCCGATATTGTTCTATGTACAATCCTTGTTTTATTGATTGCATGTAATATTCTAATTTTCTGAGATTGTGGATTTGGGGTTTTCATGAGCTGTAAGCCATAATCATCACAATTATGACAAATCACGGCTTGAACTATCTTGCTTTGCATGTAATGAGTCTATCGCATATATTAGTTTCACCTTTTAAGTTGCATTACTGAAATAAATGAACTTTTGCATGATATTCTAATCTTTCGAATTTCACCTGTATTGATGTTGCTAGGAAGAGGTGTATGTTGTAATGTAGGAAAATACAGCAAAAATACATCAAAATGCATGTATATGCCTTTGTAATGCAATTCCTATGAAGTTTATGAAGTCAAAAATGCACTGCTGCATGTAAAAAATTCCTGCACCTTTCCAGAAAATGTATTGCAGGAAATTGCAAAGATGTGAATGGGACCCATAGGAAATAAGGTTGAATGGATTGTAGTGCATTTCTGCAGATCTGCAAATGCATTAAAAAAATGCATAGATGTTAATTTGGCCTAGTACAAGCACAAAAAAAAATTGAAAAAGAAAATAATATTAGAAGGATGTGCACCCCAATATTGGAGTCGCATTGTCTTTTTCCATTCTCAATGTAATGTAAGAACATCTTATCCATACAGCAGATTTTCTCATCCCTGGCAATGATTATTCCTTTTTGATCATTGCTAGGATATGGGAAATTGAGCTTCAGCATCCCCAACTCCCAGATGGAGGTGTTATTGTGGCCACTTGTTAGACCTAGTTGATTCATTTATTAGCTGCACTGTGCTATGTGCATAATCAGTTATAACTTTTGAGAGTATATAATGTGAACGTGTTCTGTTTTCTTTTTCTGGAAGTGATTTCTGAATGTGGGGGAATGCAGTTTTTGTACCTTGTGTACTTTTCCAAGTTGTACTTGCCCTTTTTCAAAATCTCAATAAAAACTAGTGGAAAAGAAAAAGAAAACCATATATAATATTGTAAACTTGGTAATAGAAAAGCCCATGAACAGCAAGAGATGGTTGCATGAAAAAGATGTCTTCATGCCCTATGATGGCCACCCTAAGGATGACGCCATCTACAGAAATAGTTGAGAATGTTTGCCCATTACAGATATTTATGGTCATATTAGGGAAAGTTTCTATAGAGAATGTTTGCCCAATCCAGATATTTACCCAAGCTTTCTCCGTAGAGAGTTAACTCCAAAGAGAGTCAATTAATATAGTTTTCAGGTTTAATTATCCCTCGCTAAAGGCTACTGTTTCCCCCCAAGAGAGGCAAAAACAAGGATGTCTGCTATCCATAAATAGAGGTGTGCATGTTTTCTCAACTTGATAGCGCATGATCTGACAAGCAGTATTCATTACCTATACATTAGATTGCTCAATGTCAGTAACACATTCTTATGTTTATTAAAATACTTGCATTCTTCCACCCTGTCTGCCAATGCAATCTATCTAGTAACTTGCCTTTGCACAGCTTGTGCATTTTATTTGGGGCAACAGTGTACAGAGCATTTGCAATTCAGCAGTCTGGGTCTGTGAACTGGAAAAGGTTTTCAAAGTAGCATGGCAGCTTGCCCTTCTCTCTGAGTCAAATTTTGGCATGCTTATTCAATGTAGGCAAACTGTCTCTATCAGTCTCCCTGGTATCAGACACTCCTTGTATGTATGATGTCTTACATACAAAAAGACTGAACCAAAAGAATGGTTAATTTAGCCAACACACTAAAGCTTTGTTAATCACTATCTAAGCTTTACTTTTCTCAGAACCAATTAACAACTCAACAATTTTACAATCAAATAATCCGAATTAAATGGTTATGAGCACTTTTACTAGCAACAAATTAGAAGTTCCCAGCTAAGATCAACATGGTTCCATCACTATCGAATTCAGATTATTTGATTGTAAAATTGTTGAGTTGTTAATCACTATCTAAGCTTGCTTTACCTTCTCAGAATTAACAACTCAACAATTTTACAATCAAATAATCTGAATTAAATGGTTATGTGCATTTTTAATAGCATCAAATTAGAAGTTCCCAGCTAAGATCCACATGGTCCCATCACTATAGATTTCGTATTATTTGATTGTGAAATTGTTGAGTTCTTAATCATTATCTAAGCTTGCTTAACTGTTCTCAGAATAAAAAACTCAACAATTTTACAATCAAAAAATGAGAATTAAATGGCTATGAGCACTTTTACTAGCATCAAATTAGAAGTTCCCAGCTAAGATCCACTTGGTCCCATCACTATCGGATTTGGATTATTTGATTTTAAAATTGTTGAGTTGTTAATCACTATCTAAGCTTGCTTTACCTTCTCAGAATTAACAACTCAACAATTTTACAATCAAAAAATGAGAATTCAATGGTTATGAGCACTTTTACTAGCATCAAATTAGAAGTTCCCAGCTAAGATCCACATGGTCCCATTACTATTGGATTTGGATTATTTGATTTTAAAATTGTTGAGTTGCTAATCACTATCTAAGCTTGCTTTACTTTTCTCAGAATTAACAACTCAACAATTTTGCAATCAAATAATCCAAATTAAATGGTTATGAGCACTTTTACTAGCATCAAATTAGAAATTTCCAGCTAAGATCCACATGGTCCCAGGGTCTGTCCCTCACTTTTGTAAGGAATTCATCCTATAGCTGAACCCATTGCTATTGCAAATAGAACTACAGGCCCCACAAAGGAAAAATAGTATTTTTTGAGACTTGTACATTGCTGTTGGTTTCAAGGATAACATATTTAGCAAAGAGTATGTAAACAGACAGCCCAATATACTAAAAATTCATAGAATTTTTTACAAATATTTAAAGATTTAAAGAAACTATAAATTACCTTTTACCAGCAACAGCAATGATACAAGAGGCAAAGTACCTTTTCAGGAACATCACATTATAAATCAATGCACAGTAGCTGCTCTCATGGACTCAAAATTATTATAAAATGGTCTCAAAAGCCTTTGTTTATAATTATTATTAGTAAAATTCAGGTCTTCTTTGAACAGGGCTCTCAAATGTCTTGGTTTTGGATGGACAGTCCATATTGTGGAATCAATCCCCCTGTCCATCTTTTCTCCCCAGTTGTCCCTCCCATATACATTTTGTATTAAAATAGTACTATTTAACTACTAAAAACTATTTGGAACTCTAAAATTTATGCCCAGCCTCTTAATTTTTGCACATTTTCAAATTCTAGTATAAAATAAAAATATTTTTAAATAGCACCAAGATATTCAACTGATTTATATTTTGAAATTATTCTCCATTTGCTGATGTTGACCTTTGTAGGAATCTTTAAATAGTGGTGTGTCATGAAACATCTGATCACCAGTACGAGACGTGAGGAAGAGTTTTATTAACATGCCCAGTGCTCAAAATTCCCAACTCCTATTCATACCCATGCAGCTAACATGCCCCGCTATTACCTCTCATACTTAAACCATTTAACTCATAACGCCTCTTTGGTACCTAATCTCGTCCAGCTTTCATGGCTCTTCCACCTTACAACAATTAGAGAATAACAGTACACGTGCTTGAGATGATAAGAGATGGAGTCTGTGCATGGCTAGGTTAGCATGGATATCAGGAAAGGACTTATAACCAATGTTATTGATAGAAAAAGGGATCAAAAGGCTGCTAAATTTTCTCAGAAAAAGGTGGCCTTATTAGCTCCTCTAATAACATGGGCCCAGTTGCAACAACAACCATTCTATCTATACACCATTTGCCCAGTAATTCATCATGTTCTTTATGAACCCTTCAGAAATGAGTAGGGTTGGTCTTAATGTTCGAGTCAAACATAAAAACAACACCAAACCATAATCCCCCTTCACCAAACTTTACACTTGGCACTAGAGATGGGCTAGATGTTTGAGTCGAACATCGGCCATTTGTGTGTTCAGCAAACACACAAACGGTAAAATGTGCTCTCACAGTGCAGAGCCATGATTTGCCAAAGCAATGCACCTGACCACAAGTCAGGTGCAATGCTTTGGCCAATTATAGCACAATGCACTGCGAGAGCCATGATTGGCCAAAGTCTTGGTGACTTTGGCCAATTATGGCCCACAGGCTAAGTCCACGCCCCACGCTATATAAGGAATAATAGAAAAAAAGGAGCACACGATGTCCAAAAGAATACACTTTTGATGGTAGATTTGGAGGCATTTTTTGAGAGTAACGACAAGTACATTAAGCCAATGTGTTTCAGGAGAAAAGACTTCTTCAGGGTTGTTGCTTAACGTTATTGAATGGGAAATATTCCCACACCAGTTATATATTTTCCAGGTTTTGGAGGAAAAAAATTACAGAGTGACCGCTGGCATTCCAGGGGCAGCGGTTTCATTGCAGCTCCTGGAATGAAAGTGGTCACGCTATCATTTTTCCCTTCGAAACCTGGAAAATATATGACCATCGTGGTAATTTTTCCCATTGAATAGTGTGCAGCAACAGCCTTGAAGAAAGGAGAAACTTTTCTTCAGAAACGTGTTGGCTTGATGTACTTGTTGTTAGTCTCAATAAATGTCTCCTAATCTACCATCAACAGTGCATTATTTTGGACATCGGACACTCCTACTTTTCTATTATTCCAAGTATATGTGTGGAAACGACCTCAAGGCCATACCAGAAAAGCAGCAGCCCAAACCCTAATATACAGCCTATTCTACAGGCTCCTTGTCTACAGCTACTTTCCATAGCCCCACCATCATTCATGGAGGAGTCACCTGAATTATTCGATCATAGTGTCAGTTGCATGCTGCTGGAGGATGTGCAGCAATTTGAATGCTCCGCTGTTAGTTCCCAGGTTGAGGAAGGAAGTGACGTGAGCCTTGAGAGAGGGGGTGCTAATGACGTACAAGAAACTGGAAGTTATGTTCCCCCAGCTGCAGCATACTGCCAAGTTGGCTCCAGTGACAAGGAGGGAGGGGATGATGAGGTCACTGACTGTACTTGGGTGCCTGAGAGAACAGAGTAGGAAGGTGAGGAGGAGGCACTACTCCAATGAGGCAGAATGTCCTCCAGGGGCAGGCATAAGGGCAGCCACCCTATTGCATTACATGTCAGAGCTCCGCAGGTGCAGGGCACTGCCGACTCCCCGCTGACTTCCAAAAGTTCATTGTTGTGGGCATTTTTCAACACGTGCAGCAGTCCGCAGCGTTGCTGTTTGCATTCTCTGTCTGAAGCGGATCAAGCGTGGCCATAACACCAGCTGCTTTGGCATCACGTGCTTGACAAGACATATGACAACCTATACCTCAGGTCTTCTCAACAACCTCCACTGAGAAGGATGATGGAATAGCAATGGGTACCACAGATCCTCGCACTCAATCTACTAGCAGTATGCCACCTGTTGATTTCACCAAGCAAATTTCACTACCCCAGTTGCTGAACCGTTAAAAAAAAAACAAAAAAAGAAAAAAAAGTGCTCAGTGTCTAAATGTTAGCGTGGCCAAATTGCTAGCATTACAACTGCTGCTTTTCCATCTGGTGCCCCCTTCCGTGAATTTGTGGAATGTGCTGTACCACAGAGGCAGGTTCTGAAAATAAATTTATTTTCATGTAAGCCCATTACAGCTCTGTACCATCATGTGGAGGGCAATGTTTTGGCCTCGCTGGACAGGGCAGTCAGCAACAAGGTCTACAGTACTGCTGACACGTGGTCTAGCAGGCATGGTCAGGGACGTTACACATCCTTCTCGGCGCACTGGGTAACTCTTCTGGCAGCTGGGAAGGATGCAGGACAGGGTTCAGTGCTGGAGCTTGTTCCGCCACCACATCTAGAAAAAGTTGGTGGGGATTCTGTCACATCTGTCTGCTCCACCCCCTCCTCTTCCTCTATGGCATCTTCTGCTGAACTGTCCTCTGAACCAGCAGTGCTCTTGCGTTCAAGGGGCTATGCAAGCAGTCCGGCTAAAAGATGCCATGCAGTGCTTCAGCTGGTCTGTCTAGGCGATAGGAGCCACACCAGAGAAGGGTTTCGGTCAGCTCTGCATGGGCAGGCTCAGAGGTGGTTGATGCCATGGTAGCTTGAGCCAGGAATTGTTATATGTGACAATGGCACCAATCTTCTCTCCACCCTCCGACAGGGACACTTGACACATGTTCCATGCTTAGCAAATGTCCTGAATTTTGTGGTGCAGAATTTCTTGAACAGGTACACAGACTTACAAGATTTTCTGAGGCAGGCCAGAAAAGTCTTTGGGCATTTCTGGCAGTCATAGCCGATCAGTGTTCGGCTGGCTGACATTCAACGGGAATTCAACCTGCTCACCAACTGCCTCACTTGTGACATGCCCACCAGGTGGAACTCAACATTGGCAATGTTGCAGCAGCTGCACACGCAAGCAGAGGGCCATCAATGAGTACCTGTGTGAGTATGGCAAAAGGACAGGCTCAGGGGAGCTTGGCTTCTTTTCGCCACGCCAGTGGCTGCTGATAAAGAATGCATGCACTGTCTTGTCACCATTTAAGGAGGTCACAAGGATGGTGAGCTGCGATAATGCATGCATCAGTGATGCTATACCTCTAGTCTTCCTGATGGAGCACATTCCTCTTGGAATCATGGACAGGGCACTTGAGGCAGAACAGCCAGAGGAAGAGGAGGACTTCCTTTCCTCTCAAGACCCCCTTTATGTAGATACCATTCCTGTGGGGCACAGAACAGACAGGAAGAGGAGGATTGTCCCCAGAAACCCAGCTAGTACGTGGCTGGGAGGAGGCAGTTCCTCACAGTGTCAACCTCAGTGACCTAGAGGACTCAGAATCTTATGCCTCCTCAAACTTATGCTGCATGGGCTCCCTGATTCTGCAAAGCCTACGAAAGGACCCAAGGATTCGTGGTATCAAGGAGAGGGATCAATACTGGTTGGCAACCCTTTTTGATCCACGTTATGAGGGTAAAGTTGCAGAGCTCATCCTGCCTTTACAGAGGATGAAACATCTTGAGGACGCCTTGAAGAAAAATTTGTGTAACACCTTTCCAGACACTGGAAGGTTACCATTTCCTAGGCATGTTTCTGAGGCTTCATTTAGTCAAAGAAAAAGCAGTGGAAAAGGCTGCCGGCTGACCGATGCCTTTTAACAATTCTTCAGTCCTCAGTGCCCAGGGATGTTAGATTTAAGCACCCATCGGCAGCATCTGCATCATATGGTGCAGAATTATCTAGGGGCAAGAGCAGACTTGGAGATCTGTCCAACTGAGGATACACTGTGTTACTGGGTCTTGAGGATGGATCACTGGCCAGAACTTGCTCAGTATGCTACAGGCCTGTCCTGCATCCAGCATGCTTTCTGAATGGACATTCAGTGCTGCTGGAGGTTTTGTGATGGATAAAAGAATGTGTCTGTCCACAAACTCCATTGACCAGCTGACATTTATCAGAATGAATCAGTCCTGGATCAACAGCAGCTATCAATTTCCTGATGCTGATGTACCTGATTAAATTTGTTAGGGATCTGGAATCCCTTGAAGACTGCCTACGCTGCCTATGCTATTACTGAATCCTGATTATGCTAGCTTCCAACAATGTTTTTAGTTTAGGGCACTACCAACACCCAAAGCCCAATTTTTCTGCAGCTGTTAGGTGCATGCAATTTAAATTTTTGAAACATTTTTAACAGCAGGGCTTATTCCTGCGCTCATCAAGAATAACTGTGAGAGGTTATAGGGTTCAGGCATCACCAACACCCAATTTTTCCGGACCTGTATGACAGGTGCATACAGTTGTGGCCAAAATTATTCAACCCCCAATGCTGTAAAGGGGTTTAGGGACTATAGTGTACATTTGGAATTGTATTCAGAATCAAATCCTACAAGGACGTTGTAACTACCCAAATGCAACTAAAATGACATCAATTGTTTATGTAATACAGTAGTAAATGGTTCTTATGTGGTTTCTTCATTGCCACAATTATTCAACCCCTTAAAGACTACCACTCTGAAGAACAGAGGTTCATACAGGTGCTTTCCATCAGGTATTGAAAACACCTGTGGATGTCACCGAGCAGCAATCAAGCATAATAAGCACCAATTAGGCAGCTTTAAAATGACTGTGATACTCAGCTCCTTCTAGACATTTACTGGTGTGGTTACAAACATGGTGAAGGCAAGAGAATGGTCCAGGAAGACAAGAGAAGAGGTGATTTCTCTTCACAGGAAGGGCAATGGCTATAAGAAGATTGCAAAGATGTTAAACATACCAAGAGACACCTTAGGAAGCATCATTCGCAAATTCAAGGCAAAGGGCACTGTTGAAACGCTACCTGGTCGTGGCAGAAAGAAGATGCTGACTTCGACTGCTGTGCGCTACCTGAAGCGTAGAGTGGAGAGAAGTCCCCGTGTGACTGCTGAGGAACTGAGAAAAGATTTGTCAGATGTGGGTACAGAAGTTTCAGCCCAGACAATAAGACGCACACTGCGTAATGAAGGCCTCCGTGCCAGAACTCCCAGGCGTACCCCCTTGCTGTCTCCAAAGAATAAGAAGAGTCGACTGCAGTATGCCAAAAGCCATGTGGACAAACCACAAAAGTTGTGGGATAGTGTTCTGTGGACTGATGAAACAAAATTAGAACTGTTTGGGCCCATGGATCAACGCTATGTTTGGAGGAGGAAGAACAAGGCCTATGATGAAAAGAACACCTTGCCTACTGTGAAGCATGGTGGAGGGTCAATCATGCTTTGGGGCTGTTTTGCTTCTGCAGGTACAGGGAAGCTTCAGCGTGTGCAAGGTACCATGAATTCTCTTCAGTACCAGGAGATATTGGATGGAAACGTGATGCAGTCCGTCACACACCTGAGGCTTGGGAGACGTTGGACCTTTCAACAGGACAATGATCCCAAGCATACCTCCAAGTCCACTAGAGCATGGTTGCAGAGGAAAGGCTGGAACATTTTGGAGTGGCCATCGCAGTCACCAGACTTAAATCCGATTGAGAACCTCTGGTGGGACTTAAAGAAAGCAGTTGCAGTGCGCAAGCCTAAGAATGTGACTGAACTGGAGGCCTTTGCCCATGAAGAATGGGCGAAGATACCCGTAGATCGCTGCAAGACACTTGTGTCAAGCTATGCTTCACGTTTAAAAGCTGTTATAACTGTAAAAGGATGCTGTACTAAGTACTAAGATTGAATGTCACTTGGGGGTTGAATAAAACTGATAATGCTGTGAGCACAGAAAAGACATTTGTGGTTATTTCATTATAACTGTTATGTTATATTTGTCTGACCTACAAGTGCCTCTTTAATGTAAATGTAAGCAAGATGACTGAATGATCAAAAGCAATGTCAAACTGGCCAAAACACTCAATTTCAGTGGGGGTTGAATAATTTTGGCCACAACTGTATAATTTCGTTTTTTTAGAGCAGTGCCAATTTCACGTGCTCATGAAGAGTAACTGTATGGAGTTACAGTGCAGAGGCACCAACACCCAAGACCCATTTTTTCAACACACTGTGTGACATTTTGAATTGTTAGAGCAGGGTCCAATCCTGCACTCATCAAGTAGGGTTACAGTGTGAATACACCGCCAACTGTTCGCCAGCCAAACACCCCACAATGCACTGCACTCTCACAGTGTACAGTCCCCACCCTACACTATATAAGACAGAGGGGAGAAAAAAAAATTCCTGGTAGGACTTTTAAGGGGAACCCCACCTCCCAAAAAGGGGGGAGGAAAGTGCGTGGGGTTCCCCCTAAAAGCCATACCAATGGTTAGCACTTCTACCTGGCAGTACTAGGGTCATTGGTTCGAATCCCAACCACAGAACCACTTGCCTGGAGTTTACAAGTGACAGGCCCTGTGTCTGCGTGGGTTTCCTCCGGGTACTCCGGTTTCCTCTCACAATCCAAAGACATGCTGGCAAGTTAATTGGCTCCTGTGTAAATTGGCCCTAGTATGTGTATGTATGGATATAAGTTAGGGACTTTAGACTGTACACCCCTTGAGCGTTAGGGACTGATGTTACGTTTCAAAATATATGTAAAGTGCTGTGTAAATTTACAGCACTATATAAGTACCTGTAATAAATACCAGACCCTTTAGGCCTGGTAGGACTTTTAAGGGGAACCCCACCCCCAAAAAATGGGGGGAAGCGTGGGTTCCCCCTAAATTCCTACCAGACCCTTGATCTGAGCACAGGCTTGGCAGGCCAGGAAAGGCCTCCCTGCAGCTTACCAGGCCACGTGCCCTCGGCATTGGGGCGGTTGTGTTCCCCACAACCCTTGCCTGGTGGCTGTGGGGGTCTGCGAGCAGGGGGGCTCATTAGCATCAGGGCACCCTTATGCTGCCCCACTATGTGAATAAGTAGGGGTACTTGTACCACTACCCATTCACTAAAGGGTTAAATTGAGAATAAATAAACATGCCAGACAGGCGTGACAGTTGCCAGTCACCGTTAGCTCTGCACTATTGTTGATGACAGTTCTGACAGTTGCCAATCAGACATAAGCAATTGTCTGATTGTCCGACATAAGCAATTGTGGCGAGTGCTCGGCAGGTGTGGACAGGTCGGCTGCGTCAGGTTTTTTTATCATCTTGGTGAGTCGGCATCGCCGTGACAACATTGGACACCGTAACTGACAGGGGTGGACTGACCATTTGGAAACTCGGGCACTGACCAAGGGCCCGGGGTCAGTAGGGGGCCCCATGAGATGCCCCTGGTACCTTTTTCAAAGGCTTTTTTGAGTGTGGGCGAGGACACCAGGGCCCCATGATCCCGTATTGCCTGGGGGCCCCATGAGTTGTCAGTCCGCCTTTAGTAACTGATGATGGATTACAATGATGGAATCTTTTTTTGGCTTTTTTTTTTTGCCTAGTGCATGCGGCCTGGTAAGCCGCAGGGAGGAGGGGCGCTCGATCACCCCCCCCCCTTTCCTCCTGTCCTGCCAGGCCTGTGCTTGGATCAAGGGTCTGGTAGGAATCTAGGGGGGACCTCAAACTTTTCCCCCTCATTTTTTGCGAGTGGGGTTCCCCTTAAAAGTCCTACAAGGCGTAAAGGGCCTGGTATGGCTTTTAGGGGGCACCCCACACACTTTTAAAAAACATTTTTTTACTAAAGGGTCTGTTATGGATATTGGGGGGGGGGGGTGGGCACGCAGGCATGATGTTTACAGGATTTTTTTTTTTTTTACTTTAAGCAATGAAAAATGACTGCACCTTTAAAAATGGTACTTTTTGAAATTCATTTTTTCACTGATTCATGTCCCTCAGAGCAGTACCCGAATCCCCATACCCCTTTTATGGCCAATAACTTGCACATAAGCCTTCAAAATTGGCACTTTTGAATTTACAAGTTTGAGTCCCATAGACTTACATTGAGTGCAAAGTTGACGGTTGAACATTCATTAGGTTTGAACGTTCGACCGCGAACCAAACACAGGGGTGTTTGGCCCATCACTAGTCAGGTACCATTCATCTTCCTAAGGCATCTATCTGCTGACCATAACATGCAGATGTATGCCTGGTTTATCAGGGCATACCTATTTAGTTGAACCTTTGGAGGGGCACAGAACATCAACAGACACCTCTTAGTGACTTTTCTGAGAAGAAAGGACTGGTGACAAGACACTTCAAAAACATTTTGAGAGCGATTCTCTGGGCCTTGTTGCCTCAAACAGGAGATTATCCAGTTTGGCTTCAACAATCATCTCATGTCTATAGGGATGGGAATGCACCATCATAGGACCACAGAGATCTGAAATGAGCCTCCTGATCAGATAGTCCAGTTCCCATATACAGTTATCCCATATACAGTTATCATTGATTTGGTAAAGTGGCCCTTTACTGCTGAGATCTGAACAAGCCCCAAAGCTGTTCATATATCTCTGTTTGACCCACCCAACTGAATGCAAATGGAATGGATTGTTTAAGCTGCTCATACACTATTCAGATTTCAGCTGATTTCTAGTAAAAATTCACTCTATGCTTGGCCCCTCTGGATCCCTCCTACCCTACATCTTTTCATTGAAAAATTGAAGGTGCTGGATGGAGATTTTTTTGATTGAACAGTGGCTGTATCCATTCAGATGCAACTGTTATAAGGGTATTCTGACATCTTCTGCTGCAGGAGATGTGTTTATCTGCATTGTATAGCTTGAATGATGGAATCTGTTAAGGTGGCCATAGATCAAAACTTGTTCAGTTCAGCAGCAGCCAGGCAAATTTTAAATCTGCTGATCAACGTCTGCTCAACCACTCTGTCGGATAAAAGCTGCTTGATCAGCAGCTGCAGCCAGCACAGATCTGTGTATTACGATAGCGTTTCCCCACTGTCAGAATATAAAATACCACAGCTGGGAGGATTCCCCCATCAACCTCAAATGTGTAGATGGGGGAACTAGTTAAGTTTTTTCACTCAAAACAAACTGAACCATGTTTGCCAGCTTTAGACTTTTCTAAACTCTAAGGGTGTACAAACAGTTTAAGACAGAGCTTCTACTGCACAGACCTGCTGGATCTAAAAGACTGTACAGAGATTGTACAGATGTCATAAAATCAGATTGTATGCATGGCCAGCTTCTGGAATGCAGGCTTTTAATATGCACATCTTTTCCATCTCCATGGTCTGGGTGATTTGGCTGCACTGCTGCTACAGAGGTAAAATACACCATATCTCCAAAGGTTTGTGGACACCTTACCATACCTCCTATAAGAGCTTGTTGGGCATCCCATTCCAAAATCATGAGCATTAATATGGAATTGTTCCCATCTTTGCAATTATATCAAACTCTACTTATCTGGGAAGGCTTTGCACAAGATTTGGGATTGTTTCTGAAGGAATTTGTGCCTATCAACCTGAAGAACATTTGTGAGGTCAATTACTGATGGTGGAAGAGAAGACCTGGCTCGTAAACAATGTTCCTATTTATCTCAATGGTTTTGATTGGATTGAGGGTCAAGGCTTTATGCAGGCTATATGACCTCTTCCAAACTAAACTCATCAAACCATGTTTTTTTGTAGCTGGCTTTGTTCATAGGGGCACTGTCATCCTGCAACAAAAAAGGGCCTTTTTCCAACAGCTACCAGAATGTTGGAAGCCCAAAATGTCTTTGTCTGCTGTAGCAATAACAGTAAACTTCACTGAAAACACCTGAACTCAACAACTTAGAGGGAATCCATATAGATTTGGCTCTTTGGTGTTGGTTATGTACAGTAAAACTTACTGACAGGCAGTAGTGATAATCAGTCCTCCAATAAATATGTTTTTGGGTTCATCACTTAGAGGAAACCAGTGGAAACATGAATAAAATATATGAATGTTATGCTGATAATCACCTTGATGCAGAGGCGGACTGACCATTTGGAAACTCGGGCACTGCCCGAGGGCCCGGGGTCAGTAGGGGGCCCCATGAGATGCCCCTGGTACCTTTTTCATAGGCTTTTTTGAGTTTGGGCAAAAACACAGGGGACACATGATCCCCTATTGCCCGGGGGCCCCATGAGTTGTCAGTCCGCCCCTGCCTTGATGACTATTGAACCGATGAGCCCAACCCTGCAAGGCAAGCATTCTGGCAATATAGACTTATGCCTTCCTTCTATTATACAGTAATATCTAATTTGTTATAACATATAGGCATTCAGCTTAAATTAATCAGGTGATTCTCATGTCCCATTTGTTTTAACTTCAGGTTTAGAAAAACCCCCCCACAATTACCATATTGAATGAAATGCACAGGGGGTCTTTAGAGCCACATAATCAGGATGAAAGTCTCCAAGAGGGGAGTGGGGCCAATTCCTCATTTGCACATTGAATATTCATGCAAGGAGCGATTTGCAATTTAAAAGGGTCAAGCAGAAAAGGTGTTGATATGAAAAGTAGATTAGACCTGCACAACAGGAGGATAAGACAAAAGGGACCCCAGGCAACATACCAACTGTCTGTCCTTGCATCTGCATTAATGAGTTTTAGTGCCTTTGCCTTTAGTGTCATTGTTTTAGTGCCTTTGCTTCTAAAATACCTGTTCCCTTAAGAAACAAATAGAATTATATAAATAGATGTAATGTTCATATTTTAAACTTTTGATGTTAAATTACTAAACTAACAATATACACTTGTACTGTCCCACATGGAAGAAAAATATATTTGAAATATATTTTACAAATATTCTTCCCAAATATATTGCCATATATTTGAAATACTACAATTTTGGCCATATTCAATATATTTCAAAATATATTGCATGTTGAAATGCGTTTTTATTATAAAATATATGGAAAATATTTTTAAAACTACATTTCAAATATACTGTATGTCTTTAAAAAATCTGAAGAATATATTTTAAAAAATATATTTTTAAAAAAATATTTTTTTAAAATAAATTCTTCACATTTTTTTAACATATAAAAAAAGTAATTTTAACATATATTTTTTACATATATTTGTAAATGCATTCCAAAAATGTAGATTTTTTTAAAGACATACAGTATATTTGAAATGTATTTTTAAAAATATTTTTCATATATTTTGTAATAAAAATGCATTTCAACATGCAGTATATATATATATATATATATATATATATATATATATATATATATATATTTATTTTTTAAAATATATTGAATATGGCCAAAATTGTAGCATTCAAATATATGGCAATATATTTGGGTAGAATATTTTTAAAATATATTTCAAATATATTTTTCTTCCATATGAGGTATATCTGTTTTGTGATAACCTGTTGATATGCTTGCAGCAGGTTGGTAGCATTTTACATTGAAATGCAGCTAAAGGTGCCATCCAGGTATATCTTATTACCACACTCAAGTTGTACTTCAGAAAAAATAGGAAAAAAGTTTTAAGCCCCATGTGAATGCAGTGATGTGCATTAGCACTTTTTATGGTTTTGCATACACTTCTGACTGCATTCACAGCACTAATGCAGGCCATAGACTTGTTGTTTATCGGCCGAATTGCCGGCCGATAAACAAAGAATCGGTCGTTGCTGATGCTGCCACCAATGTCTACGAAAAACGTCCGACGTCACTGCCCTGCTAGAGGCGTGAAAATTCGGCCGATAAACGACTCGTCTATGGCCTGCGTTAGTGCATTGGTTGCAAGCAGTGACATACAGGTTTACTAATAAGGAGGCCCCATTTGTTCTGCAGAGGACAGGGGGCAGAAACAAGACTATTGAAAATTCAGGTGCAGATGGAATAATCCTTGGGCCACAGTTCCTGAGAGTTCCAGATCACTCTTCAGAGAGCATTTGACAGGTGGTAAGAGACATTGCATCACTTCCTCACCGCCTGTTTTAACCCCCAAATGCCCCACTACCATGCCACAACCACATGCATTGCTCCAACCACATGCATTGCTCATGGCTGTTGAGCAGTTTCAGCACAACCCCATTTACTTGAATGAGACACATTAAGTGGGTGGTAGCACCTACTGAAAGTGACAGGGGTATAATTCCTGTTGTAACATGTGTACACCCCAGCTTGTTGCCTTACTACCTAAAAGGGGATGGTTCTAGGAAAAATAAAAATTATACTTTAACATTGCTGCAAAAATATGAGTCTCCCAATGCATGGTACTGTTATAGAATTCTTCACCTTGTTGGATGGTCACAAGATAAGTGGTGGGACTTAGGGTATAGTTTGTGAATGGGCAGATATCTCCCATACTTGTGGTTTTTGGAAAAACATCTGGACATCTCTGGCCAATCTTCCAGAGTCAGTTTAATATCATTTAATAATTTTCTTGTGAAACACCTTTGAGTGGTCATATTGAGTTGTACAACTATGTAGCTTGAATGTAAAGATGTCCAGAAATGGTTGACATTGTTCTGGAATTAGGTAAGAGATCCTGTGCCATGTACAGAAGAGCTCCCTTTGTCTCCTCCTCCCATGCTCATCTCCAGGACTTTTGCCAGAGCCTCTTCCATCCTCTGGAACTCTCTACCTCAATCTGTTCGGTTACCCCCTTCTCTGTCTGCCTTTAGGTGATCCCTGAAAACTCATCTCTTCAGGGAAGCCTATCATGCCTCCGAATAGACATTTACCACTTCCATCAGCTCATCCCCCACAGTTATAACCTTTTGTACCACTTTCCCCACCATATTAGATTGTAAGCTCTTATGAGCAGGGCCCTCTTAATCCTCTTGTTTTGATTATATTGTTGCTGTACTGTCTCTTTTTATATTGTAAAGTGCTGCGCAAACTGTTGGCGCTATACAAGTCCTGTATAATAATAATAATAATCCTGTAAAGCTAGCTCCATCAGCTTCAATGAAGTCATCAACATTCCAAACTCACATAAAACTGATCTACTATGATCATTTACATAAACTGTTTATTCATGAACAGAAGACGCATAGGGATTGATTTACTAAAACTAGAGAATGCAAGATCTGGTGCAGCTCTGCATAGAGACCAATCAGCTTCCAGGTTTGCTTGTCAAAGCTTAACTGAAAAAGTTGAAGGTAGAAGCTGATTGTCCACCACGCACAGCTGCACCAGGTTTAAAAAAAAAACAGTTTTTTTCTTTACCCACTTGCCTACAGGGTACTTATACCCCCTTCCTGCCCAGGCCAGTTTTCAGCTTTCAGTGCTGTCACACTTTAAATGACAATTGCGCGGTCATGCAACACTGTACCCATATGAAATTTTTATCATTTTTCGAGACAGATAGAGCTTTCTTTTGGTGGTATTTAATCACCTCTGGGTTTTTATTTTTTGCTAAACAAACCAAAAACAACTGAAAATTTTGAAAAAAAAGTTTTTTCTTAGTTTTTGTTATAAAATTTGGTAAATAAGTGATTTTTCTCCTTCACTGATGTGCGCTAATGAGGCTGCAGTGATGGGCACTGATAGGTGGCACTGATGAGGAGGCATTGGTAGGTGGCACTAATGGGCACTGACAGGCATCACTGATAAGCACTGAAAGGCAGAGCTCTTATATGGCACTGATAGGCGGCACTGACTGGCAATATTAGGCGGCACTGACTGGCACTGATTGGCAGCACTGATAGGTGACACTGAAAGGCAGCTCAGATTGGCATTGATATGTGGCATTGATGTGCACTGATATGTGGCACTGATGGGCACTGGTAGGTGGCATTGATGAGCACTGACAGCTGGCATTGATGGGCACTGACAGGTAGCACTACTGGGGCACACTGATCATCAGTGCCCTGATGATCAGTGTACATGTCCCCTCTGAGGAATGCCGATTACCAGCTCTCCTCTCCTCTCGAGCTGTCAGCGTGATAGCTTGTGAGCAGAGAAATGCCGATAACCAGAATTTCCCTATTTACTTCCCTACTTGCTTCCTAGTTTCCATGCCTAGGCAAATGATGTCATATAACCCAGGAGTCTTCAGAAGGGCAGGAGGGGTTTTCTCAGCTAAGCACACCCTCCTGCCTGCGTGCCTGAGCTAAGGGCAGATGGATTCCAATAAGTATCTGCTACATGAATCATCTGCCCTTCCTCAGGCTAGGTTCACAACTATGCAGGTTGCGTTTGCGTCATTTCTGCATTGCGTTTTGTGTTGTGTTTTTGCCACATTTTGCAATTTTTTTCTTGTTTCTAGGCAGATTTAAAACACAAAATGCATCAAAAACTTAAAAAGATGCAGCAAAAACGCACTACTTGCTTTTCTGCAGCATTTCCATTGAAGTCTTTAGAAACAAAAATGCAATTTTTTGCGGTCAAAAAAGTCCCTGACCCTTTTCAAAAAACGCACCGGGTGAAAGCGCACAGGAGTGAACATGACCCATAGGAAAGCATGTTAAATGGACTGTACTGCGTTTCTGCAAAACACTGCAGAAAACGCTTAATTGTGAACCTAGGGTCAAGATGGTCAGGGACAGAAATCTCAGGGACTGTTTTTCTAAGTGATTTCTCAGCAAAATAAAGCATTGAGACATGAATGGATGGGTTAGTTTGCTTTGAATATTAAAAATGAATTAAATAGTGTCTTTGTTTTTTGGTGCTCAGATACAGTGTATTATTATTATTATACAGGATTTATATAGCGCCAACAGTTTGCTCAGCACTTTACAATATAACAGGAGACAATACATCAACAATACAGTTCAGTACAGGAGGGATAGGAGGGCCCTGCTCCTTGGAGCTTACAATCTAAGAGTAGTTCTGAAATTTCTCATTTCCCCATTTCCAAGTGACTGTTTGTTGGGCTTTGACATACAAATTAAACAAATGGTCACTCAAGATCAACCCCAATACAAAAGAATTTTAGAATATTCATGCTAATCTCTTTAGAATAAAATTGAATGGATCCAAATCACTTTGGATCATTCCTTAAGTTGTTCACATTATTTTGGATGCTTCAAAACATTAACAAAAGGTCCAGACTATCACATCATGTCATTTGAATGAAAAAAAAAATGAATACGGATGAATTTGTTGTTTATGTTATAATTTATTTCAGATTAACTGAATTTATTTACTATAGTGATTTGGAGATTCGCATACATCTGAATCAAGCAAAGTTTGACTGAATTTCGATTCATAATGAAATGAATTGCACATGTCTAGTAAGCTTAAAAAGCACACTCTTGAAAAATGTAAGCTCCTTAGCGGTATTCCCGAGTGTAGCTCGGGGTAAAATTTGAGTACCAAGAGCGGTAACCCCGAGCTACACTCGGGCTTACCATGCGGCGCTGCTCAGGGAGTCCCTGCAGCACTTACCTTGTCCTTCGCTCCCACGATGTGTCCCCTGCAGCATCCCCGGCCATCTCCTCCGGCTGATGCCGGCATCCGGCTTCCGTGTTCCGGTCCCTGTGACACCGGAAACAGCGGCAAATTTGAAATTTTTAAAAAATTTAATTTTTTTAAAAATGATTATTGCATAGTAAAACATTGCTGTTTCAATGCATTTCACATACATTTTGTCCCGAGTGCTTTGTCCTGTGCCCTGCCTGCATTTTGACTGTTCTTTCTGCCTGGAAACTTAGAAAAGTCCATGGCGTCCAAAAAGCGTTCCTTTACGTCAAAAGAGGTTTTAGACAGCTAGAGAACAGCGATAGTAAATCAGGACCACTTGCAGAATTGAGTGATAATGATTCGTGGGGAAATTCGTCATCAGACACTGAAAACGATTTTGCGACTTTGCTCAGCGATGTGCGAATTTGCCTCTTTATTTCAAATTTCAGTGTTTTTGGTTTGATTATATTATTGAATTAAATTTATTATTATTATATTATTATTTTTTATGATTATTTATTAAATTATAATTTATGATTTCGTGTTTCAAATTTTATCATACCCGGGATGTTTACTAGACTCTTGTTCGTACAGATTTCAGTGAGTTATTCCTAAAAATTACAGCCTACAATAAAAAACTACATATTTCCATGTAAAAAATGGTACCGCTTTCAGCATAAAAAATCGGAAATAGTCAGACCGCCGAGGAGGCTAAATGAATTTCATAAGTTTATGTTTTTAATTAAATTTTTTCCTAATTCAAATAAGTGCACAGAGTAATGAAAATACAAATATGACTGTGCTTGTGTAAGCTTCATGAGCAGAGCCCTCCTATTCCTTCTGTACTGAAATGTGTTGTAATTGTACTGTCTCCCTCATATTTGAAAGCGCTGCGCAAACTGTTGGTGCTATATAAATCCTGTATAATAATAAACAAAATTATAAGGGAAAAGCAGCTTGCACAATATTGAAAATCATAATATAATAGGCATAAGCTTATTATAAAGTGCACAGAGTAAGCATTCAAAAGATTTCATATTATTCTGGCAGTGTTGCAAGTGTATTTGGGCAAGGAAAGATGTTGTCCAGAAATGAGTTTGTTACCATTTATGGAAAGGTGCCTACAGACATAAGAGACAGTTTGAAATATTCATGCCATTTATCGTCAGATTGGGGAATCCTTGTAGGTCTGTAGGCTCAACTAGAGCATAACAGACATCTCCTGCCCTAGGAAGAGAACTGCTTTACAGCCAGTTACAGTTGGGGATGTCTGGTAAATTCTCCTTACTGGAAATAGAAACAGCACCTCCTGCGCTCAGGGACCCAGATCAAAGGTGGGTGGGTGGATGGACCACTTATGGAAGTTCTTCCACCAATGGATCAAAGCTTGTTCAGCTCTTAACAAGGCTGGGGAAGCCCGACTAGTGCTGCAAAGTGAAATAAAAAGAAAGCGCACCAACCTTGCGCATTACCTCAATACAAAACTTGATTTTATTAAAATGAGATATATACTCACAAACGAAGCAGTAAACCAAGCATGCAAAATCATCAAAGGAGCATTAAAGTGCAAGACCAGTGCTAGTCACATCAAGGGGGGAGACTATCAAAAGTTCCGCTGACGTGTTTCAAAGAGGGGGCCCTTCTTCCTCAGAGCTTAGAGGAAGAAGGGACCCCCTTCGAAATGCATCAGAGGAACTATTGAGAGTCATCCCCCCTTGATATGACTAGCACTGGTCTTGCACGCTTGGTTTACTGCTTCGTTTGTGAGTATATATCTCATTTTAATAAAATCAAGTTTTGTATTGAGGTAATGCACAAGGTTTGTGCGCTTTCTTTTTGTTTCACTTTGCAGCACTAGTCGGGCTTCCCCAGCCTTGTTAAGAGCTGCACAACCTTTGATCCATTGGTGGAAGAACTTCCATAAGTGGTCCATCCACCCACCCACCCTTGATCTGGGTCCCTGAGCTCAGGAGGTGATGTTTCTATTTCCAGTAAGGAGAATTTACCAGACATCCCCAACTGTAACTGGCTGTAAAGCAGTTCTCTTCCTAGGGCAGGAGATGTCTGTTATGCTCTAGTTGAGCCTACAGACCTACAAGGATTCCCCAATCTGACGATAAATGGCATGAATATTTCAAACTGTCTCTTATGTCTGTAGGCACCTTTCACTGGTCTTGCACTTTAATGTTCCTTTGAGGATCTTGCACGCTTGGTTTACTGCTTCGTTTGTGAGTATATATCTCATTTTAATAAAATCAAGTTTCGCATCGAGGTAATGCGCAAGGTTGGTGCGCTTTCTTTTTGTTTCACTTTGCAAATTCTCCTTACTGTACAGGCATGAGCATGCACATTTGCCCAAAGTGCAGTTCCACATTTGTACGCAATATTTTCATTAAAAACATTGTTCTTTGACTGGGAACCCTTTTGTGAATAATCTTCTTTAGATAAATGAAAATTGAACTAAAAATTGCCTGTTTCTTCAGACTGCTGCCTTATGTCTATGGGAGGCTTAGCTTAAAGTTTTTAGGTTTCATTAATGGATAAATTTGTTTCAAAATCCTTCTCATTAATAACTGTTGTGTAGTGCACAAGCATCAGCTTGTCTTGTAGACAAGATCAATCGAATTTATCCCTAAGCAGTCCTAGCTACAAGCTGGCAAACCATGCAAATATTCTCTTATGTCTAGAACTGTCAGCTGACTAGCTGTTATACAGGTGAAACTCGAAAAATTTGAATATTGTGCAAAAGTTCATTTATTTCAGTAATGCAACTTAAAAGGTGAAACTAATATATGAGATAGACTCATTACATGCAAAGCAAGATAGTTCAAGCTGTGATTTGTCATAATTGTGATGATTATGGCTTACAGCTCATGAAAACCCCAAATCCACAATCTCAGAAAATTAGAATATTACATGCAATCAATAAAACAAGGATTGTACAATATCGGACCTCTGAAAAGTATAAGCATGCATATGTACTCAGTACTTGGTTTGGGCCCCTTTTGCAGCAATTACTGCCTCAATGCAGCGTGGCATGGAAGCTAGCAGCCTGTGGCACTGCTGAGGTGTTATGGAAGACCAAGATGCTTCAATATCGTCCTTCAGCTCTTCTGCATTGTTTGGTCTCATGTCTCTCATCTTTCTCTTGGCAATGCCCCATAGATTCTCTATGGGGTTCAGGTCAGGTGAGTTTGCTGGCCAATCAAGCACAGTAATCCCACGGTCATTGAACCAGGTTTTGGTGCTTTTGGCAGTGTGGACAGGTGCCAAATCCTGATGGAAAAGGAAGTCAGCATCCCCATAAACCTCATCTGCGGAAGGAAGCATGAAGTGCTCCAAAATCTCCTGGTAGACGGCTGCGTTGACCCTGGACTTAACGAAGCACAGTGGACCAACACCAGCAGATGACATGGCTCCTCAAATCAACACAGACTGTGGAAACTTCACACTGGACTTCAAGCATCTTGCAGTGTGTGCCTCTCCATTCTTCCTCCATACTCTGGGTACTTGGTTTCCAAATAAGATGCAAAAGTTGCTCTCATCAGAAAAGAGGACTTTGGACCACTGAGCAACAGACTGGGTCTGTTTTTCTTTAACCCAGGTAAGATGCTTCTGACTTTGTTTGTTGTTCAGGAGCGGCTTGAAAAGAGGAATACGACATTTGAAGCCCATGTCCAGGATCCGTCTGTGTGTGGTGGCTCTTTATGCACTGATTCCAGCCTCAGTCCACTCCTTGAAAGTCCCCAACACATTTGAATGGCCTTTTCCTGACAATTCTCTCCAGGCTGCGGTCATCCTTGCTGCTTGTGCACCTTTTTCTTCCACACTTTTCCCTTCCACATAACTTTCTATTAATGTGCTTTGATACAGCACTTTGGGAACATCCAACTTCTTTTGCAATTACCTTTTGAGGATTTCCCTCATGGAGGGTGTCAGTGATGGTTTTCTGTGCAACTGTCAGGTCAGCAGTCTTTCCCATTATTGTGATTCCTACTGAACCAGACTGAGAGACCATTTAAAGGCTCAGGAACCCTTTGCAGGTGTTATGGCTTAATTAGCTGATTAGAGTGGGACACTTTGAGCCTAGAATATTGCACCTTTTCACAATATTCTAATTTTCTGAGATTGTGGATTTGGGGGTTTTCATGAGCTGTAAGCCATAATCATCACAATTATGACAAATCACGGCTTGAACTATCTTGCTTTGCATGTAATGAGTCTATCTCATATATTAGTTTCACCTAATTTTTCGAGTTTCACCTGTATATAAACAAACAAAAAAAATCATACTGATGTAATCTTGTATAATCAATCAATCTATAATCAATCTATAGTCATTTACTTTCCATCTCAAAGTATTGCGCAACTGTGGGGAATTCCTAGTCACTGTTTCCTCTGAGCCATATTCATGTTGATTGTTACATTTTGTTGATGATGGCCTGAGACATTGAATGTATTATCTTGGTTAAACTATAATGCTCAAGTGTCTTGCATTGCTGTTATTGCTGTCAATGTGCCACGTCTTTCAGTAAAGCTTGATTCTTAAAAAAAAATAAGTATGGACTTTAAAATGGTAAATGTTGGCCTCCACTTTCCAAACTCCCTTAGCTAACCTGCTTAGTGAATTAAGAACAATTATGGGAGAAGATCAGCCAACTGTGTTTTAAGGATATAAACATTCCTCATTGTCTTGTAAGCCTTCTTTAGAATGCAAGTTCTCTAGTTGAATAGATTCCAATCTCTATTTTAATTCAACATTTGGTTCCAAAGGGTCTCTTTAATCAGGGTCTCTCCACTCCAGTAAACAATACCTCTCACCTAATGATATGCAAAGCAATCAGATGATGTCACATGCACTTGATTGGGCAGTGGGCTTTTCAGGAGGCTCTTTAAAAGGTGATGGCTCTTGAGGAGTCAAGAGATCATTGACTGCCAGGTAAGCTGATAACTTTTCCATCAACTTCTCTTTGTGTATATTTGAGTGACTCCTCAGTCATCCAATCATGTCTGGTCGCGGCAAACAAGAAGGCAAGGCTCGGGCTAAGGCCAAGACCCAATCGTCCCGGGCTGGTCTGCAGTTCCCTGTTGGACGTGTTCACCGGCTGCTCCGGAAGGGCAACTATGCTGAGCGGATCAGGGCCGGAGCTCTCTATCTGGCTGCCGTCCTGGAGTATCTGACGGCTGAGATCCTCGAGCTGGCCGGCAACGCCGCCTGAGACAAGACCTGCATCATCCCTCGACACCTCCAGCTGGCTGTCCGCAACGAGCTGGCTGTCAGCAACAGGGAGCTCAACAAGCTGCTGGGCGGCGTCACAATCGCCCAGGGAGGAGTCCTGCCCAACATCCAGGCCGTGCTGCTGCCCAAGAAGACTGAGAGCCCCAAGGCCGCCAAGAGCAGGTAATCCCCTCACATTCCCTTCTATCCGTTATCTACTTCTCTTTAATTTCCTTATGTTGCCTAGATTAACTCATTGTCTTACATTTTGGAAAATTACCCTTCCAAGAATGGCTTTTTTGAACAGAGACAGGGCAAACTATTTTGGAGCTTTAATGACCATGGCTAATGATAACTTTATTTGTATTTTTTGTGATTGGCCCGTCTACAATCCCAAAACTTTGAATATTGCTTTTGTGTATGCACAGCAGCCAAACTAGGGCAAAACTAAGCAGCTTATCCATAATATAGTCCTTCAAGCTTGCAAGATGACCACCGCAAGATGTCTGTCTGCACAACACTCTAAAATAAGCACTGTCCAGGTTTATTCATGGAAGTGCCTGTTTTAGAGTAAATGTATGGACAGCTTGTCAACATATAGACCTTGTATTTTATTGTACTATTTTGCTGCATTTGTATGACTTCTTGTGACTTCTCTTTATTTTCCTTATGTTGCCTAGATGATCTCATTGTCTTACATTTTGTAAAATTACCCTTCCAAGAATGGCTTTCTTGAACAGATGGGGCAAACAATTTTGGAGCTTTAATGACCATGGCTAGTGATAACTTTATTTGTATTTTTTGTGACTGGACCATCTACAATCCCCAAACTTTGGGATTTCTGATTGTATTCCTTTTGAATCCACTCCAATATTACTCTAGCGCAGGGGCGGACTGACAACTCATGGGGCCCCCGGGCAATAGGGGATCATTATTATTATTATTATTATTATACAGTATTTATAAAGCGCCAATAGTTCGCTCAGCGCTGTACATTACAAAGGGAGACATGTGGCCCCTGTGTCCTTGCCCAAACTCAAAAGCCTATGAAAAAGGTACCAGGGGCAACTCATGGGGCCCCCTACTGACCCCGGGCCCTCGGTCAGTAGGGGGCCCCATGAGATGCCCCTGGTACCTGATCCCCCTGGTCAGTCTGTCCGTGCTCGGGATTATTTTTGACCCTTTGGATACCCCTTGGAGTGCTGCTTATTAATTAATAGCATTTATCACACATCCTTAGCACAGCATTGCTTTATACAAGTTGTGTTGCTGTAGTTGTTTTGCCTGTTTTGAAGTAGAATGCATTAATTTTTCAAATATATTTCTTTCAGGTTTCAAATATTTGTGGATCTGTTCTTACTCGTATTGTAAGGGACGAAACTTGAGGACTTGAGTCATTTCGTACCTCTTTGGTTGTTACAAAATGGTCAGTACAAAATTTTTCTATCTTCAGGTTCTAGTCTGTCTGCACAACACCCTAAACTAGGCACTTTCCTGTGTGTAGTATTTGGGAAAAGTGCTTAATCGTTTGGGGCATTGTGTAATCAGGTATGTTTTTTTAACTGTTATTAAAAAGGGTGAGGCTTCTTTTGTCCCTCACCCTTTTTTGTGTTTATTGAACTTTTAACTGTATCTATGTTGTCATTCTTGTCACCTGAACTAGGACTCTCACTTGTCTATTAATTGATTGGTAAGTGCTGACTAGTTTTGTCTTTAGACAGGCAACCTTTATGTGAATCTTCTACTGTCCAGTTTCTTCTTCAACATAACAATGGCTGCCCTGGATATTCTACATTTGTTAGCCTGTCAGGGAAACGTGCTAAACTGGACACTCTCCTGTGTTTACCATGGGGAAAGTGCTTTGCTTAGCCTGTTGCCCTAGCAGAGGTTACCAGCTTTTGTTCACCTTTTAGGCCCTATGAAATTAGCTCATTTAGATATTATGTACAGTTTAATTTTCAGTATTGCTCTTGTGTATGCACAGCAGCCAAAACTAGGGCAAAACTAAGCAGCTGATCCATAATATAGTCCTTCAAGCTTGCAAGATGGCCACCACAAGATGTCTGTCTGCACAACACTCTAAAATAAGCACGGTCCGGGTTTATTCATGGAAGTGCTTGTTTTAAAGTAATTGTATGGACAGCTTGTCAACATATAGACCTTGTATTTTATTGTACTATTTTGCTGCATTTGTATGACTTCTTGTCCATCTACTTCTCTTTATTTTCCTTATATTGCCTAGATGACCTCATTATCTTACATTTTGGAAAATTGCCCTGACAAGAATGGCTTTGAACAGAGACTGGGCAAACTATTTTGGAGCTTTTATGACCATAGCTAGTGATAACTTTATTTGTATTTTTTGTGACTGGCCCATCTACAATCCCAAAACTTTTGAGTATTGCTTTTGTGTATGCACAGCAGCCAAACTAGGGCAAAACTAAGCAGCTGATCCATAATATAATCCTTCAAGCTTGTAAGATGGCCACCACAAGATGTCTGTCTGCACAACACTCTAAAATAAGCACGGTCCGGGTTTATTCATGGAAGTGCTTGTTTTAAAGTAATTGTATGGACAGCTTGTCAACATATAGACCTTGTATTTTATTGTACTTTTTGCTGTATTTGTATGACTTCTTGTCCATCTACTTCTCTTTTTTTTCCTTATATTGCCTAGATGACCTCATTGTCTTACATTTTGGAAAATTTTCCTTCTAAGAATGTTTTTTTTTGAACAGAGACAGGGCAAACTATTTTGGAGCTTTAATGACCATGGCTAGTGATAACTTTATTTGTATTTTTTGTGACTGTCCCATCTACAATCCCAAATATTGCTTTTGTGTATCCACAGCAGCCAAAACTAGGGCAAAACTAAGCAGCTGATCTACAATATAGTCCTTCAAGCTTGCAAGATGGCCACCACAAGATGTCTGCCTGCACAACACTCTAAAATAAGCACTGTCCTCGTTTATTCACGGAAGTGCTTGTTTTAAAGTTATTGTATGGACAGCTTGTCAACATATAGACCTTGTATTTTATTGTACTTTTTGCTGTATTTGTATGACTTCTTGTCCATCTACTTCTCTTTATTTTCCTTATATTGCCTAGATGACCTCATTGTCTTACATTTTGTAAAGTTACCCTTCCAAGAATGGCTTTTTTTGAACAGAGACAGGACAAACTATTTTGTAGCTTTAATGACCGTGGCTAGTGATAACTTTGTTCGTATTTTTTGTGACTGGACCATCTACAATCCCAAAACCTTTGAGTATTGCTTTTGTGTATGCACAGCAGCCAAAACTAGGGCAAAACTAAGCAGCTGATCTATAATATAGTCCTTCAAGCTTGCAAGATGGCCACCACAAGATGTCTGCCTGCACAACACTCTAAAATAAGCACTGTCCTCGTTTATTCACGGAAGTGCTTGTTTTAAAGTTATTGTATGGACAGCTTGTCAACATATAGACCTTGTATTTTATTGTACTTTTTGCTGTATTTGTATGACTTCTTGTCCATCTACTTCTCTTTATTTTCCTTATATTGCCTAGATGACCTCATTGTCTTACATTTTGTAAAGTTACCCTTCCAAGAATGGCTTTTTTTGAACAGAGACAGGACAAACTATTTTGTAGCTTTAATGACCGTGGCTAGTGATAACTTTGTTCGTATTTTTTGTGACTGGACCATCTACAATCCCAAAACTTTTGAGTATTGCTTTTGTGTATGCACAGCAGCCAAAACTAGGGCAAAACTAAGCAGCTGATCCATAATATAGTCCTTCAAGCTTGCAAGATGGCCACCACAAGATGTCTGTCTGCACAACACTCTAAAATAAGCACTGTCCTCGTTTATTCACGGAAGTGCTTGTTTTACGGTTATTGTATGGACAGCTTGTCAACATATACACCTTGTATTTTATTGTACTATTTTGCTGCATTTGTATGATTTCTTGTCCATCTACTTCTCTTTATTTTCCTTGTATTGCCTAGATGACCTCATTGTCTTACACTTTGTAAAGTTACCCTTCCAAGAATGGCTTTTTTTGAACAGAGACAGGACAAACTATTTTGTAGCTTTAATGACCGTGGCTAGTGATAACTTTGTACGTATTTTTTGTGACTGGACCATCTACAATCCCAAAACTTTTGAGTATTGCTTTTGTGTATGCACAGCAGCCAAAACTAGGGCAAAACTAAGCAGCTGATCCATAATATAGTCCTTCAAGCTTGCAAGATGGCCACCACAAGATGTCTGTCTGCACAACACTCTAAAATAAGCACTGTCCTCGTTTATTCACGGAAGTGCTTGTTTTATGGTTATTGTATGGACAGCTTGTCAACATATACACCTTGTATTTTATTGTACTATTTTGCTGCATTTGTATGACTTCTTGTCCATCTACTTCTCTTTATTTTCCTTATATTGCCTAGATGACCTCATTGTCTTACATTTTGTAAAGTTACCCTTCCAAGAATGGCTTTTTTTGAACAGATACTGGGCAAACTATTTTGTAGCTTTAATGACCATGGCTAATGATAACTTTATTTGTATTTTTTGTGACTGGCCCATCTACAATCCCAAATATTGCTTTTGTGTATGCACAGCAGCCAAAACTAAGGCAAAACTAAGCAGCTGATCCATAATATAGTCCTTCAAGCTTGCAAGATGGCCACCACAAGATGTCTGTCTGCACAACACTCTAAAATAGGCATGGTCTGGGTTTATTCATGGAAGTGCTTGTTTCGGAGTAATTGTATGGACAGCTTGTCAACATATAGACCTTGTATTTTATTGTATTATTGTGCTGCATTTGTATGACTTCTTGTGACTTTTCTTGTCCATCTACTTCTCTTTATTTTCCTTATATTGCCTAGATGACCTCATTTTCTTACATTTTGGAAAATTACCCTTCCAAGAATGGCTTTTTTGAACAGACGGGGCAAACTATTGGAGCTTTAATGACCATGGCTAGTGATAACTTTATTGTACTATTTTTCTGCATTTGTATGACTTCTTGACTTTTATTTTCTTGTGACTTTTTTATGACTTGCTTTCTTGTTCATCTTAACAAATTTCAACAATTCCAATATGGTCACAGTCTCTTAGTATGCCATTCTCTAGTCTTGGGTTAGCCAAACAAGAGTGCTGTCTTGCTGACTATCATGCAAAATTGCTGCTTGTTGAGCTAACTTGTGAGCCAGGAATTGTTTTGCCCTTTACAGATTTTAGTCATTGCCATTTTTGCCTTGAAACCTGTATGCAGTACTCTAAACAAAGCTCTTGTCTGTATGCTAAATAGGTAAGTGCTCCCTTGTTTGGGACGGCAGCACATCGGCTAGTTTTATTTCTGGTATATTTATATGTATCCATGTTTCCTGTGTTATATATTGCATCCTACATCTTTGAAACACCACCATTTGGACAGTGCATGGGTTTCAGGCACACATGTTTTTGTATCCTTTTGCTTCTCAATAGTGCAACCTGACATTATCTGTCCATAGGTCAGCTGTATAAGGGCACTCTCTTCCAATGTGAGAAAGTGCTTCTTGTATAACTTATTTGTGGTGCAGGAAAGCTACATTTTGCAATATGAATGTAAACCGAAACCACTTAAGTTAATTATGCATAATAATTACTGTCAACTTCCTCATTAATTTCTCAATGCTTGTATATTTTATCAATTGTGTTTTTTTTCTTTCACTGCAAGGCCAAATATTAATAAAGAAGTTAATTGTTAATCTTTTGTGTCTATTTTTGCTACCTCACCACCTTTCATTATATGCCTCAAACCAGGTTACAAGCCCTACCAACAATCCGTATGTTGTAAATATCCACATAAGTAGCTTGCTTGAAGTTCTGAAACAGTTACAATTATATGTATTACATATATAATATATTGTAGATAACCTTCAAAGTGTAAAGGTTACAGGAATGTCTTCTTTAAGACTTATAAACAATATATTGTATGCCAATACAATATATGTATATATAACTTTCAATGCACAAAGGTTTTATGAATCACTTCTTTTTATGCTTAGGTGTGCCCTCTTTTCATGTAATGGTCATACATATATTCTGAATAAATTTGTTTTATACATTGTTTATTTAATGATATTTTAGTACATTCAATATTGCTCTGATATTATTGTAAAAAAAATGGTTGATAAAGATGACCTTAAGCTGCCCATACATGGATAAAAATTTGGACAGTTCAATAGTGACTAGCCGAATTTTGATCCATGTATGGGCACCTTGGTTGTACAGACCAACAGTCAATCTGCTGTGAAGTCTGTACAAACACCCATTGAAGTTTCCCTTAGGCTATAGGGTGTATTCTGACAGCTGGGAAATCTCCCCATTGTCAGAATACAAAGGCTCAGCTGAGATAATTTCTACATCCACCTTGAATGTGTGGATGGAGGAATTGGGTCAATTTTTCCATTTATCTAACTTACTGTTTGATAACTAACTTACTGTTTGATAATCAATAGCTTGTGTAGATTTACTCATAATGAGTCTTATGGGTTTTTTTTTTAAGAAATAATGGTTATTTGAGAACCTCAGTAACAAGGACAGTGATGTCATACTGTAAATTGATGTAATAGTCCCAACCTATCTAATAAAACCAATTTGTCATGCCTTGGCAACTAATCGTCCATTTCAAAATGCAAAACTTCATAACTCTTCATTATTATTTCATCATTTAAATTATACAAATTTGCTTGCATATCATAAACACAAATAAAATGAACATCTATCATAAACCTAAACAAGACTAAAAGATGTGATCAATTCAAGTAAGACATATCCCATAAGAAATAAAGAACTGTGTCTCAAGAATAATTTTTTGAGCAAAATTGGAAAGCCTAATTTGGTTATTTCAAACAAAATAACAATGGGTTAATTACATGACAAAAAGCCTTGACCCTCTTGGAAAACTTCATACCCCTTATAGGGAGAGGAACTTTTGCCTCAAGTTAGGCTGTATATACTACCATAAACCACCAGTTAACCTTAATTTCAGAGAAGCTTTTAGGATGTAAATTGTTTCCATTGTGTGTCAAGAGGTATTTTAAATGCACATTTCCCAACCTGATTCCAATCTGCATTCAGCAATGGGTGGGAATGAGGTCTTTTTCATCTGGCAATGGTTTTTCCATTTGTTCAGACACCCAATATTTCTTCGAATGATATGCAAAACTATCAAACACTGTAATGCTAACAAGGAATTTAAGAATTGTATACATGATGGGGTCGCCATGTTACTAGTTATTCTTCTCTTTGGTTTTGTTTCTTTTTTTTATACAAAGAACTTTATAATAAAGTGCACACAGACATCACAACATGGTGCAGAGGCCAGTCCAATAGTCACATGGTTACACCCTGAATATGGGTGTTACCTGTAACATGTTACAAAAGGTGAACTTGTGCTTTAAGTGCGCCTCTATTCCATCACTATTTTAAAAATGCATGTTAGCTGATTCAAGGTGCACGCTTGAACTGCAATCATTAGAATGATTATATGAGTATACTGCTGCTCCAGGTGGACCTGCCCCATAGTCCCTTTCACCTCCAGTGTATTCAGGTGCAAGCACCACTCATTCAGCCATGTGGAACAAATGCAATAGGATCCAATTGACTTCACACTCAAAAACTGCATCCACTTTATTGGTGATCTTTAAAACGCCATATACAGCAACAGTAGACACCTTGGGAGCAAAGAACTGGTCAGCACATTTTGTGCTGCTACACCATGTGAGCAAGGAAAAGGTCAACATGTTTTGTGCTGCTACACCATGGGTGCAAGGAAACTGTCAACACGTTTTTCCCTGCTACACCATGGGTGCAAGGAAACGGTCAACACGTTTTGCCCTGCTACACCATGGGTGCAAGGAAACGGTCAACACGTTTTGCCCTGCTACACCATGGGTGCAAGGAGACGGTCAACACGTTTCGCGCTGCTACACCATGGGTGCAAGGAAACGGGCAACACATTTTGCGCTGTTACACCATGGGAGCAAGGAAACGGTCAACACATTTCGTGCTGCTAGCGTTTATTCATGACTACATGATTCATGGCTAGAATGATTTTCCCTACAGCTCCTTTTGCCCACTGAAGCAAAGTGAAATCCCTAAAATCTTGTATGAGGGAACAAGTGACTCTCTCCTCCTAAGATGCAGTGCTGGATTCATGAATGGTTAGTCCCAGAACCCTAGTGCTGTCTCATGGGTGGAGAAGAGTCTTTAGGCCTGGCTTCAAGCTGTCCACATTTTAGCGCACATGAGGGCTTAGTCCTGGGCTGATTGCCAATTATGGCATCAGAGGAGTGAAAAGAGGGTGAATATGCAGCAAGGATTGTCAGGGTGGAAAAATAACAGCACCAGTTGCTTTCCCTTTAATGAGAAAAAGTATTGAAAAGGTTGGAGCGCAACACTAACTCCGTATAGTCCGCAGAAGATATTATTTTGCAACAATGCATTTTGGGGATCCAACACTACACATGATAATTATAGGCAAAGGGATAATGTCCTGTGTAAATTGATGGCACTATGCACATAGTTAGTCTGGTTGATAAAGGACACAATCTATCTAGTTCAACCAATATAAGAGGGAAAAAAAGAGATACAATCCTATAGCCGCAGTTGATCCAGAGGAAGGCAAGAAACTCCAGCAAAGTATGATCCAATTTTCTCTTGCAGTGGAAAAAATTTCCTTTCTGATCCCCCAAGAGGCAATTGGATATTCCCTGGATCAACTTTACCTCTAAATGTTAGTATCCAGTTATATTATTTACAATTAGAAAAGAATGCAGGCCTTTTTAACCTGTTCTGCCCAGGCCAATAGCAAAATGACAGGCCGAGTGGGACTCTTGTCTGCATGCCCACAGGCTGTGCTATGGTGAGATCTGTCACCGGCTGTGTACCTCGGACACACCCAATAACAGATCTGTGTACCAGCCCCTTGCCAGTACCATGTGACCTGTTGTGACCAATCACAGCCGGTCACACGACAATTGTAAATGCCACTCTACTGTCACTGTACTGCCTTAACCTACCACTATACTGAGATAACCTGCCACTCTGCTGTCACTATACTGTCCTAGCCTGCCATTATACTGCGATAACCTGCCACTCTACTGTCACTATACTGTCCTAACCTGCCACTATACTGCGATAACCTGCCACTCTGCTGTCCTAACCTGCCACTATACTGCCATAACCTGCCACTCTACTGTCACTATACTGTCCTAACCTGCCACTATACTGCGATAACCTGCCCCTCTGCTGTCCTAACCTGCCACTATACTGCGATAACCTGCCACTATACTGTCCTAACCTGCCACTATACTGCGATAACCTGTCACTATACTGTCCTAACCTGTCACTATACTGCGATAACCTGCCACTCTACTGTCACTATACTGTTCTAGCCTGCCACTATACTGCAATAACCTGCCACACTGCTGTCACTATACTGTCCTAACCTGCCACTCTACTGTGATAACCTGCCACTCTACTGTCACTATACTGTCCTAGCCTGCCACTCTACTGCGATAACCTGCCACTCTGCTGTCACTATACTGTCCTAGCCTGCCACTATACTGCGATAACCTGCCACTCTGCTGTCACTATACTGTCCTAACCTGCCACTATACTGCGATAACCTGCCACTCTGCTGTCTCTATACTGTCCTAACCTGCCACTATACTGCGATAACCTGCCACACTACTGTCACTATACTGTCCTAACCTGCCACTATACTGCGATAACCTGCCACTCTACTGTCACTATACTGTCCTAACCTGCCACTATACTGCGATAACCTGCCACTCTACTGTCACTATACTGTCCTAACCTGCCACTATACTGCGATAACCTGCCACTCTGCTGCTGCCGCTATACTGTCCTAACCTGCCACTATACTGCAATAAGTTGCCATTCTACTGTAGCTATACTGTATACAAGGAAATAGCTGAAGCCCAGTCAGCACTGACAGAGTAAGAGCCAGAAACTGTTAGTGCGTGCATTTTTATCAGCAATGTGCCTGTGCTTATTTCTATGCGCCAGTTACCATATCCATACAGGAATTCCCTTACATTACCCCCCTTTGGGGCTTGGTGGATGCCCACCATAGTTAATTTTTCAGTATGTAGATGGTGGTAGGTTTGCACCAACCATGGAGCATGAACGTTAGAGGAAAGTTCCCATGAATTATCTTCTGGGCCGTAGCCTTTCCATTTAATAAGGATCTAAGTCTGACCCCCTCTTAGTGCAATCCAGGATGGTTTCAACCTCATATTCTTCATTTACTCCAACAAGCAGTGGAGCCGGAGCCTCTGGTTCCCAATCAGGAAATGGGTTAGAAACAGTCCATTTTAATAATGATACATGAAACACAGGATGAATTCTTAAGCTCTTAGGTTAGACTTAATTCAAAAGCTACTACATTAATCCTCCTCTTTAGAGGAAAAAGCCCAATATATCTCAGCCCTAATTGCTTTGAGGACAGGCCAATTTTAAGTTAGCAGTGGCTAGCCATGCCTTATCTCCAGATTACCACTCTTCTTCTTATCAAAAAACCTTGGCTTCTTGCAGGAACTGATTATTGGACCTCCAAAATGCCAGGTGATCTTGCACAGCTGGTACCCAAGATTCTCAAGGCAAATCTGGCAGAAAAGAAGGATGAAATCCATAATTTGCAAAGAATGGTGTCTGTTTAATGGCAGAATGCGCCAAATTATTATAAGCAAACTGCCAATGAAAGGAGAGGCGCCCAATCATCTTCTGCAAAGGAAGAAAAACAATGCGGTTTTGAAAAACAAGAACTGTTCTAGTGTCTGATTTGTGGATGGTAAGACAGACAGAAAGTGTTCAATGCCCAAAACGTCACATAAGGACCTCCAGAACCAGGTAGTAAACTTTTTCCCACGGTCAGAAATTATGTTATTGGGGACACCATGTAGGTGTACTAAATATGTAGAAAAAACCTTTTGCGCCGCTACTAGAAAAGATGGGACTATTGGGACAGCAGCACACACCTGGCTATACCACTAGCAAAAAACAACAAACAGAAAATTGATGTTGTGCTCATCACAATAATGCCACAGACATTCCAAGACAAATAATGAGATGAGAAGACAATAGATAATACACCATAACATAATCAGTACATGGAAGGAATATGGGAGTGAAGGGAAAAGTGAAATATTAAAGGTCCAAAATGAGGACCAAAATTTGTAACAGACAAATTGTGACCATGAGCAAAATGCACAGAAATGATCAGAGAAAAATAAAACTAAATCACAGTAATAGTGGGACATATGAGTCCATCATAACATAAATGAAATAACGTGAATACAACTAATGAGTAAGTGGAGCAACATGTGAAAAATACAAAATGAAGTGCTTAAATATTAACCACTTCCATACAGGGAACTTTTACCCCCTTCCTGCCCAGGCCAATTTTCAGCTTTTAGTGCTGTCACACTTTGAATGACAGTTGCGCGGTCATGCAACATTGTACTCTAAATGAAAAAAGACCGAAAATTTTGAAAAAAATAAGGTTTTCTTTGTTTCTATTATAAAATTTTGCAAATAAGTAATTTTTCTTCGTAGATTTAGGCAAAAATTTATACTGCTACATAACTTTGGTAAAAAAAAACCAAATCAGTTTACATTATTTAGTCTGTGTGAAAGTTATAAAGTCTACAAGCTATGGCACCAATCATTGCAAATTGATCACACATGAAGCACTGATGGCCTATTTCATTTCTTGAGGCCCTAACATGCTAGGAAAGTACAAATAGCCCCCAAAAGACCCCTTTTTGGAAAATAGACAGTCCAAAGTATTTAGTAAAAGACATGGTGAGTTATCTGAAGTTGTACTTTTTTCCCACAATTCTTTTTAGAAAATGTTTTTTAGAAAATGTGGAAAGAAAATGAAAAAGTATTTTTTTTACACAAAGTTGTCAATTTATAGGATATTTCTTCTATACTCGAAAATACATTTTACTACTCCTCCTGAACATGACAATACCACACGTGAGACTTTTTCACAGCTAAAGAAAGGATAAGCAAAAGATTACCTGTGGTTTTAGGAGAGCATTGGACTAGGAAGCAGGCAACAGCAACAGGATTCGACCAGGCAGCAGGCAGGAATATAGTGGATAAACAAGCCAGGGTCAGAACAGGCAGCAGGCTGAGATCCAGGCTGAAGGAAGAAACATGGTCCATAAAAAGTCCTGGGTCAGTACAGGCAGCAGGCAGAGATATGGTCAGCACAGCCAAAGTATTGGTCCAGGCAACAGGCAGGAACATGGTCCATAAAAAGTCCTAGGTTAATACAGGCAGCAAGCAGAGATATGATTAGCACAGCCAAAGTATTGGTCCAGGCAGCAGGCAGGAACATGGTCCGAAAAAGTTTTGGGCCAGTACAGGTAGCAAGAGGAGATATGGTCAGCACAGCCAAAGTATTGGTCCAGGCAACAGGCAAGAACATGGTCCATAAAAAGTCCTGGGTCAATGCAGGCAGAGATATGATCATCACAAATTATTGATCCAGGCAGCAGACAGGAACATCAGGCTTAGGGCCTTGGTCAGGTAGGACCGGGGCACAGGGGTAGAGGCTTCGTCCCACCCAATCTCTTTGATGTCTCCGGACAAACAGACCCTGTTCCGGGAATTACAAAACCCGGAGAAAGCCAAAAACTGTTTTTTCTCTATTCTGAAGCCCCTCACATATGCGAGACCCCTGTGTTATCTTGAATCCCGCTACTGCAGTAGCAGGGCAAAATATCAGTCTAAGCAGCAGGCAAAAAACATTGTCGATTTAACAGGCCGAGGTCAGTCCAGGAAGTAGGCATAAACGTGCTTGATAATCCAGACAGCAGGCAGAAGCACAGTCGATAAACAAGCCATGGTCAGTTTTGGTGGAAGGCAGAAATGTGGTTTAGAAGTAATTCAGACGGCAAGCAGAGGTATTGTCGGTAAACAGACCAGGGTCAGTTAAGGTGGAAGGCAGAGGCATGGTCAATCAAGGCAGTAGGCAAAAGATCAGCACAGATAATAAAAGTGGTGAAATTGCAGGCTGTTGAAAATATGGGGAACTAATATCTTATTAAAGTGTGATAATTTCTGAAGCAGTCTCCGATGCATAGGCCTGGTTGGGAGGGACATTGGGGACAATGAACACTGGTGTCTCTCCTAATTCCCCTTCTGTTGCATACCTTACATTTTTTTCGACGTCTTCTTCTTGTTTCTAATGGTGGAATTCTCTCAGGGAAATGGGGTTCATGCAGTCTGCTGACACAATCGGAGCGAATGGTTTGTGGTGGAGATCCTTACTGATAGATTAGGGCAGTGATGACATCTTCTATGAATTTGAGGAAGGGGGTAGGTCTTTCAATTGATTTTTGATAGGTGATGTATGAATTATAAATGGCCATGTGGAAAAAGTATATTGCAACTTTTTTGTACCAGTAGAGGGACTTTCTTGTTGATAAGTATGGCTGCAGCATCTGATCGCTTAAATCCACCCCCCCCCCACCCCATGAATTGATTATAATTGTGGATACACTCTGGCTTTTGGACGTCCCCTCGTCTTCTATGAATTTCCACCATGATGTCATTATGGATAGTGGACAGGTCATAAACATCTCTCCTATCCCTCCACTTCACGGCCTAAGACTTGCAGATTCCCCTCTTTGTAGAATCATACTAACTAAATTTTGTGGGAAGCTCTTCCTGTTTGTTCGAGCAGTACCGCAGGCCATCGTTTTTTCAAGGTACAGGTGGCGGAAAAGGAGCAGGCTTGTATAATAATTGTCTAGGTAGATGTGATACCCCTTTTGGAAGAGTGGAAAGGCCAGGTCCCAGACAATTTTGCCACTTGTGCCAATGTAGGTTGGGAACCCAGGGGGCTGGAGGTGGGAGTCTTTGCCTTCATACACGCTAAAGGTATGCACATAACCCGTGGCACTTTCACACAGCTTGTTGAGCTTCTGTCCATACCTGGCCCGTTTACTGGGAATATATTGCTTGAATGCCAGCCAGCCACTAAAGTGGACAAGAGATTCGTCCACACAGATATTTTGGTCAGGGACATAAAGTTCAGAAAATATTCTAGAAAAAAAATTAATTAGGGGGTGAATTTTATACAGTTTGTCAAAGCCTGGCTGATCTCGGGGAGGGCACTGGGAATTATCACTGAAATGCAGGAAACGCATTATCATGTCATAACGTGACCTGGACATTATGGATGAAAATATGGGAATGTGATGGATGGGGTGGGTGGACCAATATGAATGTAATTCATTTTTTTTGTAAGCCCCATGTTGACCATAAGGCCCAAAAACAATTTAAGCTCCTCTACTGTTAGCCATCCCCACTCGAATGGACGGGCATAGCATGAATTGGGGTTGGCTGCAATATATTGTTAGGCAAATAGGTTGCTTTGATCGACAATTGACTGAAGGAAACTATCAGGGAAAAATAAATTATTAAAAAATAAAAAATTAATTGTGGAAAAAGTTTCTGTGTTGGGCTGCACTCCTGGTTATGCGGTGAAAGGGTGGATTGTAGCTGATCCTGAGTTGGAAGGCAGCCACAAAGGGTTTGCCAGAAAGTCTGGGAGGTAAGTTTGCGACCTGACTCTTGGGGTCTGACGTGATATCCCAGTGCTGGTACTGGGCCTGTCATCCAGGGGTCTAGCTCTGTTGGCATTTGCTGACTGACTATTTGGGTGTAATGGCACTGGTACATTGGCGCTGCTCATTTTTGCCTGCTCTTCAGAGCGTCTTACTCTTTTAGGAGGGACTGCTTCCTCTTCTGTCACCGATCCACTGCTTTCTATTGGCCCGTAATCCAAATTGGAATCGGACGATGAGAGCTCCCCACTGCTCTCGTCCGTCATGCTGAGGATTTGGAAAGCCTCCTCACAAGAGTAATATTTTTTTGATATGTTGGCAGTATGTCAGACAACTGTAATGGGTACACTACTGATGGGCTGCAGTGATGGTGGCTCTGTTATGGGTACTCTGATAACAGGCTGATGACAGGTACACTGACAGGCTACACAGTTGTATGCGCTGACAGGTACACTGATAGGCTTCCCTTATGAATGTGCTGACAGGTACACTGATGGGCTCTGTGGACTTGTACACTGATGGGCTCTGTGGATTGGTACGCTGATGGGCTCTGTGGACTGGTACGCTGATGGGCTCTGCTGACAGGCTGCACAACAGATACACTGATGCGCTGTGCTAGCAGGTATGCTGATGGGCTGTTCTGACAGATACACTGATGGGCTGCACGACAGGTACACTGATGGGTTGTGCTGACAGGTACACTGACAGACTGGCAACAGGTACGCTGATGGACTGGTGACAGGTACAGGAATGCTGATGGACTAGTGACAGGTACACTGATGGGCTGGTGACAGGTAGGTTGATGGGCTGGTGACTCGTAGATTGATGGGCTGGCGACCGGTATGATGATGGGCTGGTGGCAGGTATGCTGATGGGCTGGCGGCAGGTATGCTGATGGGCTGGCAACAGGTACCAGGGATGCTGATGGGCTGGCGACAGGTAGGTTGATGGGCTGATGACAGGTACACTGTGATGGGCAGCTGTGACAGGTACACTGTGATGGGCAGCTGTGACAGGTACACTGTGATGGGCAGCTGTGACAGGCAATCTGGGCAATGTGGAGGCAATCTGTAGTGTGGTGCACAATACTGATAGCTGTAACTCACTGTTCCCCTTCTCCTCACACAGGATCTGTGTATGAGAAGTGGTGACAGCAAGTTACCGCTATTTGTTTATACTTGTGATCGGCTGTGATAGGACACAGCCAATCGCAGGGTAAACAGCCAATTTTATTGGCTGTTACCCTCATCAAGGATGCGCTGTGTCCATGGGACACAGCCAATGAGAGGCGCGCGCGCTCTGGGGGCGTGTCTAGGAGGACGCCATATGGTGTCCACCCGGAACGGTGAGGGTTTTTGCCGGCCACAATTCGGCCATAGGCCAGGTGGGAACCGGTTAAAGGTGGACAAACTGCATCCAAAAAAAAAAGGATACCATGATGAAGTCACGTGACAGTGATGTAGGTCAGAGAGCGGAATGTGGTGAAGTCATTTCCGACACAAACAGCCACAGCCATATTGGTACACCCAGTACACCCATATCAGCACATGTGACTGATGCCTTGTTTGAACTGTTTCCATGTAAGTGCGCATTTGTCTTTACAATAAATTTGATTAATCTACATTGCCGTTTGGGATTCCACTTTAAGGGCCCCTGCAGTGAGTGTCCTGAAAGCTTTTTGGCCCCTTGGAGGTGAGGAGGCATTTTAACTGGTGTGGGATTCACTAATATTTACCTATCGACGTTGGGTTTTTTTTTGGATGTGTTTTTGTTGAACATTTTTGCACATGGACTTTATGTCACATTTATGCTATTTTTTTAGTCACATGTTATGTATTTCTTCATTGTGTTATTGAATTTTACTGTGCACAGTAATACATTCATTTGGTTTCACTGTGCGTTTATATCACCATTTCTGTTTTATACTAGTTGCACTCTATATATGTTTGCCACATTTATTTATGGTATTTATATGGTCTCTTATTAGTCGTTTTATGTCACATGGCCTTTTGATGTACATTATGTTATGACCCTTTAGTTCCATGGTCACATTATTTGGCCTCACTGTGTTGTTATTGTCATTCTTCTGTGATAAGTGGTTTGTCCACTTTTAATATTTAAGCACTTCATTTTGTATTTTTCACATGTTGCTCCACTCATTAGTTGTATTCACGTTATTTCATTTATGTTATGACAGACTCATATGTCCCACTATTACTGTGATTTAGTTAATATTTTATTTTTCCCTGATCATTTCTGTGCGTTTTGCCCACGGTCACGGTTTATTGTCTATTACACCTTTTGGTCCTCATTTTGGACCTTTATTATTTCACTTTTCCCTTCACTCCCATATTCCTTCCATGTTCTGATTATGTTATGGTGTATTATCTATTGTCTTCTCATCTCATTTGTCTTGGAATGTCTGTGGCATTATTGTAATTAGAGCAACATCAATTTTCTGTTTCATGTAGGTGTACTACCTCCCTGATAAAGGCAGATGCAGTTTCTGCAGCAACCAGAGTTCCTTTTAAGGGTACAAAGTGGGCCATTTTGGACAAAAGATCCACCACTACAAAGATGGTGGTAAATACTTCTGACAGTGTAAATCCACAATAAAGTCCATGGAAATCATGCTCCATAATTCGCTCAGTACAGGAAGCAGCTCCTATAGACCCCAATTCTTAGTTCTATCAGATTTATTTTGTAAACATGCTGTGCATGCTTTAACATAGTCCCTGCAATCTTGCACCAGCTCTGGCCACCAGAACGAGTGAAGAATTAAGTGTGAAGTCTTATGAACTCCAAAATGACCTGCCAGAGGATGATTGTGAGTAACACATGTAAAGAACTGCTTTCTGAATTTGCTCTGGAACAATGATCTGCTCACCATGGAAGTAGAGGCCCTCCTTGAACTGAAGATAAAGTTCCTGAGGAAGAGGATGATCCAGGACTGCTGTCTTCATCTGAGATATGAGATCAGCTTGTAATAACAAGAAGTTCTTAGCAGGTAGAATTGTGTCAGGTTCAGGGGCATTCCAGTATCTTGAAATATATGAGAAAGGGCATCGGGCTACCCATTCCTTGACCCAGGCCAATGCGCAATATGGAAATTGAACCAAGAGAAGAAAAGCACTCCTTCCAGCAGGTAACGCCATTTCTCCAAAGCTGATATAAAGGCAAGTAGCTCCTGATCACCTAGATCAGCAATGGGCAAACTACGGCCCAGCGGACCTTTTAATCCGGCCCGCGGAGCTAGGCTCCTCTCACAGTCCGCCCTGAAGACCGGTGCAGCATGAAAATCTGTCTCCTGTGAGGATCTGTCCCCCTCGACGTATCTGCGCATGTGCCGGAGATCGCCGATCGGCTGCTAATGCCTGAAACTGGCACATGCGCAGATACGTCGAGGGGGACAGATCCTCATAGGAGACAGATTTTCATGCTACACCGGAACGAAGCGGGAACACGGCGAGAGGAACGCAAAGGTAAGTGAATTGACACAGGGGGGACTTGGGGACTTAATATGGGGGATGAATTACTATAGGGGGGATGAATTACTATATGGGGGATGAATTACTATGGAGGATGAATTACTATAGGGGGGATGAATTACTATATGGGGGATGAATTACTACGGGGGATGAATTACTATATGGGGGATGAATTACTATGGGGGATGAATTACTATATGGGGGATGAATTACTATATGGGGGATGAATTACTATGGGGGATGAATTACTATGGGGGATGAATTACTATATGGGGGATGAATTACTATGGGGGATGAATTACTATATGGGGGATGAATTACTATATGGGGGATGAATTACTATATGGGGGATGAATTACTATGGGGGATGAATTACTATATGGGGGATGAATTACTATATGGGGGATGAATTACTATGGGGGATGAATTACTATATGGGGGATGAATTACTATGGGGGATGAATTACTATAGGGGGGATGAATTACTATGGGGGATGAATTACTATGGGGGATGAATTACTATATGGGGGATGAATTACTATAGGGGGGATGAATTACTATATGGGGGATGAATTACTACGGGGGATGAATTACTATATGGGGGATGAATTACTATGGGGGATGAATTACTATATGGGAGATGAATTACTATATGGGGGATGAATTACTATGGGGGATGAATTACTATGGGGGATGAATTACTATATGGGGGATGAATTACTATGGGGGATGAATTACTATATGGGGGATGAATTACTATATGGGGGATGAATTACTATGGGGGATGAATTACTATATGGGGGATGAATTACTATATGGGGGATGAATTACTATGGGGGATGAATTACTACATGGGGGATGAATTACTATATGGGGGATGAATTACTATGGGGGATGAATTACTATAGGGGGGATGAATTACTATATGGGGGATGAATTACTATATGGGGGATGAATTACTATAGGGGGGATGAATTACTATATGGGGGATGAATTACTATATGGGGGATGAATTACTATGGGGGACGAATTACTATATGGGGGACGAATTACTATATGGGGGACGAATTACTATAGGGGGGACGAATTACTATAGGGGGGATGAATTACTATATGGGGGATGAATTACTATATGGGGGATGAAATACTATAGGGGGGATGAATTACTATATGGGGGATTAATTACTATGCTTACTATGGGGGAATATTACTATACTTACTATGGATGACACATACACATCATTCATCTACTCTTGGTCCGGCCCCCGGGTCCAATATATGAACCCATTGCGGCCTTCAAGTCAAAAAGTTTGCCCACCCCTGACCTAGATCATAGTTCCTCTCCGGAGGACTTAGCTTTCTAGAGAAAAAGGTGACAAGATGGAGTAAGGACTTAGTACCCTGTCATTGTGACAGTATGGCCCCCGCGGCATTCTCAGAAGCGTACACCTCCAGGACATATGGCAATGCAGGATCAGGATGTTTTAGTATAGGTGCAGATGTAAAGAGACCCTTCAGTTTTTCAAATGCAGCTTGAGCTTTTAAAGTCCAGGAAAAAGCTGTGCGTTGTTTTGTCAGCTGTGTGATCGGGGGAAATGATACCAGAAAAGTCTTTAATGAACTTCCTGTAAAAATTAACAAACCCCTAAAATCACTGCACTGCTTTCTTATCTGTGGGGGCTGGCCAACTGAGTATTGCAGACAGTTTGAGGATCCATGGCAATTCCATCTGCAGAGATAATAAGTCCCAAGAACTGAATGGAAAGTCTTTTGAATTCACACTTTTTGGGTTTTGCATAACAGCAGTGTTCCCTTAACTTGCTTAACACTCTTCATACATGGACCAGATGGATTTCTAGAGAAAAGGAGAATATTATCTAAGTAGACAATAATGAACAAGTCCAGAAAGTCCCGAAAGGTGTTTATAAAGTGCTGAAAAGTAGCTGGCGCATTACAGAGTCCAAAGGGCATCACAAGGTATTCAAAGTGCCCAAAGTGAGTCTGGAAGACCACTTTCCCCTCGTCACCTTCCCTGATTCGAATTAAGTTGTATGCTCCCCTCAGGTCCAGCTTGGAGAATACTCGTGCATCTCACAGTCTTTGGAACAGTTCTAGAATGAATGGCAATGGCAACCGGTTTTTAATGGTTGCTTTATTAAGATCTTGGTAGTCCACACAAGGTCAAACTCCTTTTCAATGAAAAAAAACATCAGCACCGGATGGTGATGTAGAGGGCCTGATAAACCCCTTGTCAAGACTTTCATCAATGTATTTACACAGCTCCTCTAATTCTAGTTCGGAAAGTGGGTAAATTCATCCAAAAGGGAATTCCAGCTCCCTGTAAAAGTTCAATATGACAGTCGTATGGCCTGTGAGGATAGATAGTATAATCGTTCTTTTTTAAAGACATCTAGGTACTTGTGATAAACTGCGGCTACCAGTTTCAGAGTCTATACCGTTTCCCCTAAAATAAGACCAACCTCGAAAATAAGACCTAGTGCTATTTTTGGGAATTTCTAAAGTATAAGACCTACCCCGAAACTAAAAGCTAATTGTGATCAGGGCTTTTTTTCAGCCGGAACATGGCAGAACGCCATTTCGCCACCTCCGGCACTGGCCCTGCACACACCCATATCTACTGTCTCTTATAAACACAGAAGCGCGGCTGAAGTAACAGCACCATCCGCTCCCACAGAACCTCCCTACCTCTGTACTCACTGTGGGACAGAGAAGGAACAGATATCTGAGAATGCAGTATGCAGTGTGTTTAGGGGTGGGGCATCTCCTCCTGCAGCCTAATGCATAGAAGCCGATGCACCACCGGCCAGTGGGGAAGAGCTGGAGTGGTGAGTAAGTGCACTTGGTGCACTGTATGGGAAGATAGGACCCAAAATGGGAGTTACTATAGAGAGGGGCCGGCTGCTGACAGATGTGTTTTGCAAAGCTAGCTAACCATATGAGGACAGTCGAGGGGGAGGGGGGATGTGCAAAGGTGAGTTGCAGTCAGGTGTTGCAGAGGTAAATTGACTCAGGTGAGTTGCAGACAGGGAGCATAGATGAGCTGTGGCTGGGGGGTGCAGAGGTGAGCTGAGTTGCAACCCACCTTTGTTAACCCCCGCCAAAGCTCAGCTCTGCACCCCCTGGCCACAGCTCACCTCTGCATCCCACGTCTGCAACTCACCCCTGCACCCTGTCTGAAACTCACCTGTCAAGTCACCCCTGCAACACCTGCAACTCGTAACAGTCATCAGCCGGCCCTCTCCATAGTAACCCTCATCCACAACTGCCTGCAACTCACATCTGCACCCCCTGTCCACACCTGGACATTTAAAAAAATAAGACCTACCCCAAAAATAAGACCTAGTGTATTTTTTTGAGCCCCAAAAAAATATAAGACAGTGTCTTATTTTTGGGGAAACACGGTATTAATATTGAGGAGTGGTTCTCCTGGCTTAGGTGCTGGAGGAAGTCAATGTGGGGTGCACCAGTCAGCAGCCACTGCTGACCCAAGATAATTGGAAACAAAGGAGAGGTGATAACGTCCAGATGAAAGAACTCACAGTGCCCTGAGGCTGTAGAACATAGGATAGGTAGTTTATAGAGTGACAGGCCCATATTTAATGTTTGAACCATCTGCCAGATGGACTGAGAAACTACTCTTCTTGGCACAGAGAGGTATCTCATGCTGGGTAGCAAACGAGGAATCCACAAAACAACTACAGGCCCCAGAACCCACAATAACAGAAACAGAAAGCATCTTTTCTGGTAGCTGAAGGGATATTGGCAGATAAGTATGAACTTGATCAAAGTCCAAATCGGCCACTGTGTGGGTTGGAGAAGATTTTCTAATGCGTCTTCTGGAACAAGTTTGCAAAAAGTGCCCTGCATTCCCACAGTAGAGGCAGAGGTTACCACGGCAATGCTATAGTCATTCTTGTTCAGACAGAGGAGGTCTCAGAGAATTGGGTCGAGAAGATTCATTGATGCCTGCAGTGTCCTTCAACATGGTCGCAATAGAAGCAGCAGGTGAAACCTGAATTTCTTATGGTCCCCAGAAAACCGTTCAGATAGGGGGACCCTGGGCTTAAGAAGAGGAGACAGTTCATTGAAGGTACAGGTCATAGTCTGTGCAGATGAATCTTTGACCCTCGGAGAATCACAGGCAGAAGAAATGCTTGACATGGACTGCAGCTGGCCATATAATTGAGCAAAGTCCTTATGCAGCCCCTGACAACATGGAATAGTGCAGTGACTGTCTGGCAGAGAAGAGGCCTCCCTTTCAGACTCCATCACTGGCTCTGTCAGGTACCTGATAGAAGTCTGAATTGATGAAGTCAGCCTCTCTTGTATCTCCAGCCCAAGCCCCACTGAAGATGGAGCAGATGGTGCTGAGGGACAGGAAGAACATGAGTGCCTGCAGATGTTGTTTGCAGAACTTGTGGCTGGAGATGTAAACTCAATAAATCAGGCAGAGCATCTGGTCAAGAAAAGAAGAGATGCAGGAATGACCACCTGAGGTTAAAGGAACACCCTACTGGAACTGCAAGATCTGGCTGTGTGGCTTGCCGGAATTTCTAACAAGCGTGAGGCTGGAACATACCGTAACAACCGGAGCTGATATGATAGACAGTCAGGGCAAGCATTCGGTAGGACTGTGGAGCCGAACTGAAGCTGGCAGCAGAGTCAGAATGATAACCAGGATCAGCAACGAGCAGACGATGAGGTACCGAAACATCAGACAGGAACATGGTCAGGTATTAGCTAGGATCAGAAACCGATGAGCAGAAGCATAAACGGGATCTAAGAGCAGGTCAATAGCAAACCGGGTCAGTAACAGATAACACACAGGATACAGCAGGACACAAGGAAATAGCTGAAGCCCAGTCAGCACTGACACAGAGTAAAAGCCTCCTTTAAATAGTTTGTCTGGTCAGAAAGTGTGGGCACACTCCCACATGCGTGCACCTGTGTGCATGCATTCTTTTGTGCATGCACGAGCCTATGCTCATTTTTATTAGCAATTTTCCTGTGCTGATTTCTATGCATGATGTTGCATGCATGTGCATTTCTATGTGCCGGTTGCTGTACAGGAATTCCCTTACAGTGTCTATGGGAATGTTTGACCATTCTTCCAGAAGCGCATTTGTGAGGTCAGGCACTGATGTTGGACGAGAAGGCCTGGCTCGCAATCTCTGCTCTAATTCATCCCAAAGGTGTTCTGTCGGGTTGAGGTCAGGACTTTGGTTGGAAGAACTTGACTGGCCTGCACAAACTCGCTCATCCATGTCTTTATGGACCTTGCTTTGTGCACTGATGTGCAGCTATGTTGAAACAGGAAGGGGCCATCCCCAAACTGTTCCCACAAAGTTGGGAGCATGAAGTTGTCTCAAAATGTCTTGGTATGCTGACGCCTTAAGAGTTCTCTTCACTGGAACTAAGGGGCCAAGCCCAACCCCTGAAAAACAACCCCACACCATAATCCCCCCTCCATCAAACTTTTCACTTGACACAATGTAGTCAGGCAAGTACCGTTCTCCTGGCAACTGGCAAACCCAGACACTTCCATCAGATTTCCAGATAGAAGCATGATTTGTCAATCCAGAGAACACGTCTCCACTGCTCTAGAGTCCAGTGGCGCTGTGCTTTACATAACTGCATCCGATACTTTGCATTGCACTTGGTGATGGAAGGCTTGGATGCAGCTGCTCAGCAATGGAAATCCATTCCATGAAGCTCTCTATGCACTGCTGTACTAATTTGAAGGCCAGATGAAGTTTGGAAGTCTTTAGCTATTCACTCTGTAAACAGTTGGCGACTTCTGCGCACTGTGCACTTCAGCATGCGCTGACCCCGCTCTGTCATTTTACGTGGCCTACCATGTTGCTGTTATTCCCAGTTTGTTCCACTTTTTTATAATACCGCTGACAAATATAAATTGGATTAAATATATACAAAAATTGTGTCGCCACACAACATAAATGTCGAACATGAAATGACAAAACTGTGAGTAATCCACAATAATATGTCCCAAAGAAGGGAGTTAAATCAAGTAATAATCCCAAAAAGAAATGCCCGCAGCGATAAAAGAAGAAAAGAATTAGCGCAGGGCAGGCATGACTAGGCCCAGAGTGGGAAGGAAGACGTGTAAGGGTTAATGATAGTATTAGGGTTGGTAAAGGATAGCTGGGGGATCTGGTTGGTAGAGGAGAGTGGAGGTGGGGTCTTCTGCACTTTAGGGTGGGGTGTCCATGGGAGGGGCATCAGTTGGAGCTGGACGTGGGAGAGAGAGCTTCCCTCTCGCCCTCCACCAGGGTGACCTTCCCTGAGGGACTCGGTTTAGGGATAGTGGCAGCTGTCAGGGAGGGACTATTGGCCCAGCTGCGGCTTGCAGGGGCTGTACTGTCTGCGGAGCCGGGTCTCTGCCTCACTGTGGGGCCCGGGCTTGTCACCAGTGGCAGGAGCGCCCATGTGCTCAGAGGTCTAGGCCTCCGGAGCACTTTAGCCCTCCCCCCCACACACAGAGCTCAGGACCAGAACGGGAGCCCCACTCGGGACCCTCCGGCCCCGCTGGCAGGGCGCTCTTCTGCCTCTGCCTGCGGGGAGGCCGGGAGGAATCCTCGGCGGAGCTCAAGGGGCGGGGTCACACGGGGAAGAAGCCCCTCCCCCGCCCGTGGTGCAGAGAGGTTGGGATGGCAACGGCTCCTCCACTGACAAGGCACCTGTCAGGGAGGGTGCCCAGCGTGGGCTGTCTCCTGCTGCAGCTGGCGGGCCCCCTGAGAGGCATGGAGCTGCGGCTCCAAAAAAAATAAAAAAAACACAGGTGCAGCACTAGGCGGAGGGCTGGCAAGTGCCCAGGGTCGTCATGGAGCGTGGCTGGTGCTGGGAGGCAGGAGCGGCACAGACCTGCGGGACCCGTGGCTCCTGGGACTGGGAGGCCATCCAGTCATCGAGAGGAGGAGGACCGATTGGAGGGCGAGCTGTTGGAACCCGATACGGGGGCGACAGCTGGCCGCTTGGCGCCGGTGGATTTTGGACACGCGGCTGCTGGGACGTCTCCTGGGCAGCCTGGGGAGTTACCTGTGTTTGGGTCTGCTCTCTTCTTTTCATCTGCTCTCCGGGACCTGTTGGGGGGCGGGCTTCTGCTGTGTCGGAGGGCGGTGTCATCTCGTTGGGTATTGGTGCGCGAGGTGTTTGTTTCGGGCGGCCTTTGCGGTGGCCTTTTTGGGGCATTGCGTTTTGGTGAGATCGGTAGTCTGTCTAAATCAGTTATTGGGGGGTTATTGGGGGATGAGGTCGTGTGCTTGGTTGACTGGGGTGTAGGTGCTCGTCTGTCGGTCTAGGACGGACCACTTGGGGCGTGGTGCATGGGTGCGGTTCTTTGCTCTTCCAGCATCTCCTGTGTGCCCAGTGGGTGCGGTGCCAGATTTTCTATCCCATCGTCCGGTGGGGCAGGGGTCATTTTTCCAGCACGCTGAGGGGTCCTCTTTGTTTCACTTTCACTTTGTGTCAGTTTTCGGATGGTGTTTAAAGGCGGCTGGTTGGATGCGTCCTTGTGTGCTTCGCATTCGTTTTGGATAGGGGCTGCTACGGAGGCTGCCGGGTGGGGTTTGTCGGATGATGGGTCACACGTATTGGTAGGTGGGATTCACGGAAATTTCGCCTGTACGTTCGTCCGCATCTGTTGGGGGACTAGTGGGGTGGGTCCGTGTTCTGTTGTCCATGGCCTGGGGGGAGTGTCTGTCCTGTCTGGGTGATGTATTGTCCTGGGGGTATTGATTGTCCTTTTCTTTCAGAGGGAGTGGTGTGGCCTGGTGTGGATCCTGGGTCACTCCTATGTGTTCTTGGGGGGCCCGGTGGGCTGATGTGAGGCCTACTGGTAGGCAGCTGGGGTTGGCTAGGCAGGAGGCTTCTGTCCGCTGGATGGGTGTGCCGGGTATGTTTTGGGGTTGTGTGCTACATGAGGGGCAGCGTTTGGCTTGCCGGGATGGCCCACTGGATGTCCTGGTGCTTCATGCGGGTGGCAACGATCTGAAGGTCGATAAGGAGGTGGGGCGCTTCTTTATCTGTAATGGGGGGCTGGTGGTCCGGCATTTGGAGCTGGAGGTGGATACTTGGAAGTATCTTTGGAGTGATGGGGTGCATCTGAATGCGGTTGGAACGGATTTATGGTCTCTGGGTCTACAGGATGGAGTTCAGAGGGGTTTGTTTGTGGCGTGGCACGCATGGGTAAGGGCTCACCCAGCGTGCTGTGGCGGTGGTTGGTCTTTGGAGGCGGTTCTTATCTTGGAGGTACAAAAATGGTGTGTGACCCATCGTTGGTATGGTGTGCCCGGGAACATTCCAGTTAACCAAGGTTTAACTGGAAGGTGGTGGTGCTGCACTGTGGATGGTATGGTTGTCTCTGAGCTGGTTGGTTGCGGCTGGAGGCCTAGTAGAATATGGTTGTCCGCAGGTGCATTTCGGATCGTTTTGGGGGTGCCTTCAAAGACCAATGACAATTCTTTATGTTTTCTGTTATAAGGAATGGTTGATGTGTTTAAACTTGATTTGTTAATAAAAGGCCGTGTTGGCCATTTTACTCCAAAATTGGTGTTATGTTTTCTGTAAGTATAGTAAGTAAAGGGGATTGGTATGGAAGGGTAATGGTGGTGTAGTGGGGTCTGGATGAATCTATCTCGGGTGCACTAGTCATGTGATGTGATCAAATGAAGAACAGATAATAGTGACTTCCCTGTTATTCCTCCATCATTATGCACTCACCAGAAGCAAGTAGCAAACCAGCATGACTGATACTTTAGGGCAAATCTGCTCAGTTCCCATCTCCAGTCAGTGGTCTATAAAACGGTGGGATCCCTCCTAAAGTGGGAGCTCATAAACAGAGCCCGGAGACAGCGTATTATAGTGTAGCATGTTTATTAAAAGTTATCAACCACGTGGAGCTGTATACAAACAGTAATGTAAAAACCACTCACAAAGATGGCCGCCAGACCATCATGTGGAAGCGGTGGCGTGATGTCAGCACGTATGCTCCTCTCTGACACATTTTGTGCACACACACGTTCTCAAAGGGATCCGCCCAGTGGGTGTATCCCCCTATGGGTATGTAATGGGTATGCCCCTATGGGGACTTATATACATGGGACCTGTGGAGTGTGGTAAGATTTTGTGTTTTGTTTTTAACTTTTAATTTTGTCTGTGTCAATAAAGATGTTTTCGTGCGCCATTGATCACCTTTCCCTTTTGTTGTTGAGTCCACAACTAGTCAATTTCTGGTAGTTTCTCAAAGGTGAAATACTGCAGCAGGATGTATAAATAAATTTTGGACCTGAACAACTTATGCTCGAGCTTGGGCCAGGATCTTAACCTCCCTAGCGGTCTAATTATGTCAGTATTTCACCGACCTGATTCCCAAGTACCACCCTACCCGTACCCTTCGCTCTTCACAGGACCTCCTTCTATCTTGCTCCCTGGTCTCCTCCTCACACGCACGTCTGCAAGACTTCTCCAGGTCCTCCCCCATCCTCTGGAACTCACTACCCCAATCCATCAGACTGTCACCTTCCCTCCTCACCTTCAGGCGCTCCCTGAAAACCCACCTCTTCAGGGAAGCCTACCCCACCCTCACCTAACTGCTGCTCTCCTTCATTCCTCCTACCACTCCATCCCCCACAGCCACTTCCTCCTGTACCACTACCCCCTCCCTCCTAGCTTGTAAACTCGAAAGAGTAGGGCCCTCTAACCCCTCGTGTGCTGTTTGTAGTTGCTGTAATGTTTCATGTATTGTCCCCCCCTCTATTGTACAGCGCTGAGCAAACCCTTTGGCGCTATATAAACTCAATGTAATGTAATGTATTTCTGTGCTCAAAGCAGTACATTTTTTTGCATGGAAATGTGTAGTTTTTTTTTATTGTAGGCCTGTAATTTTTAGGAATAACTCACTGAAATCTGTCCGAACAAGAGTCTAGTAAACATCCCAGGTATGTTAAAATTTTAAACACGATATCATAAATTATAATTTAATAATCATAAAAAATAATATAATAAATTCTATTCAATAATATAATCAAACCAAAAACACTGAAATTTGAAATATAGCGCCAAGTTCGCACATCACTGAGCAAAGTCGCAAAATCGTTTTCAGTGTCTGATGACAAATTTCCCCCCGAATCATTATCACTCAATTCTGCAAGTAGTTCTAATTTACTATTGCGGTTTTTTAGCTGGTCTAACACTGCTTTTGACCTAAAGGGATGCTTTTTGGACGCCATGGGAATTTCTCAGTTTCCAGGCAGAAAGAACAGTAAAAATGTAGGCAGGGCACAGGACAAAGCACTCGGGACAAAATGTATGTGAAATGGTTTGATACAGTAATGTTTTACTATGTGATTTTAGTGTGTTTTGTGAATGTCACTTTTTGACATTTTTAAATTTCCCGCCATATCCATCCCCATACGTCCTGACGTCGCAGGGAATGGAACCCAGAAGACAGATGCCGGCATCGGCCAGAGGACATTGCCGGGGACGCTGCAGGGGGGACATTGCGGGAGCGCAGAACAAGGTAAGTGAAGAAGAGATCCCAGAGCAACGCTGCAGGGTATTCCTGAGTGTAGCTCGGAGGTTAACAGTCCCATGCAAACATAATGCGACTGCACCTGCAAAACCAGTAGCAAAAAATGGCTACTACACATCACACCCAAGGTACTAAGCACAACATAAAACCTTAGGGTACATTTATAGCCTTAGCACAAGTCTGTCTTTTGGGGCTGAGACAGAACTCTATCCCAGAGAATGTGTATAGCAAAGATGAGCCCCACATAACCACTAAGGCTTATATAGCCAAATCCCAAGTGAGTGGAGGTTATAGTAAACCAGGTAATAAGTCCCTCATCAAGAGCTGTAAAGTTTACAATTCATCCTCTCAAGCTCTGCACTTGTGGCAATAGAAGGCTTTGTCAGAAAGGTGAACTAGTTGCTGACCGCAGATAGCCGAATGACAGCTGCACTGAGGCCAGTTCTGGGAGGGCATCATATGACGTCCTCCTGCATGCCCCCGGCTGATCAAGTGATGAGGTAAAAGGTCAATCACAGCAGTCTTACCACGTGATCAGCCGTGTCCAATGACACGCTGATCACAGGGAAATGCAATTGCCGGTTCTTGGCTGCACTTTCCTCACGCTGTCAAAGCTTGAGGAAAGTACTGCCAAGAACCAGCAGTTGTCAGAGCAGGGATCGGCGCCGATCAGGGCACTGATTAGTGCCCCGATTATTGGTACCCAGCAGTGCCACCCACCTGTGCCCAGAAGTGCCCATCAGTGAAGCCCAGCAGTTGTGCCAATCAGTGCCCTGTTGTGCCAGTCGGTGCCGCCAGTCAGTGCCCAGCATTGCCGCCAGTGTTGACTATCAGTACCCATCATCAGTGCCACCTCATTAGCGCTGCCTATCAGTGCCCTTCAGTGCTGCCTATCAGTGCAGCCTCAACGCACATCAGTGAAGGAGAAAAATTATCTGTTTGCTAAATTTTATAATAGAAACAAAAACTTTTTTTAAAAAATTTTTTGCTCTTTTTTTGTTTATAGCGCAAAAAGTAAAACACCCAGTGGCAAGTAAATACCACCAAAAGAAAGCTCTATTTGTGAGAAAAAAATGATAAAAGGTTCATATGGGTACAGTGTTGCATGACCGCGTAATTATCAAGGTGTGACAACGCTGAAAGCTGAAAATTGGCCTGGTAAGGAAAGGGGTATAAGTGCCTGGTAGGCAAGTGGTTAAACTACTGCCAGCTGAGTTGTAACAGATTGAAGATTGTATCCTGTAGGAAGGCAAGCCAACCCCCCTGTGAGACAGCCACACCCAGGTAACAGATAATAGAAACAATTAAGATTAATGTGATCTGTGAGCCTAGAGTGGTTTGGAAAAACTTTCCCCCCTTCTCCTAAGCTCTAAAAATGTGTTAGTATGCAAACAGAGTAGTAACTAGTATACTAGCATGCAAAAACAGACACTTTCCACTGACTGTCAAGCCTACTGGATAGTCCTAAAAGGACATCCACATTTACTAAAGATTTAATCTACTGTGTTTCTTTACAGCCATGGAATTGTCAACTATACTCACAGAAAGAGTCATCATCCTCTCCCCTAAAGTAGATTTTCTTTTGCAGGGCCTACTAGATGAATGCAGCTGAGAAGGAGTAGTGGGGCCAGTAAATCACCCACAATATCCAACTTCTGAGGAACCCCTACAACCAACAACACAGGAGTAGGGGATCCTGGAATTGGTCAGGTTGGGCAGGGGTCCCATAGCAACCAAGACCCAAAGAGTGTAAGGTGGAGGCCAACTCCTGTTTTCACTGTAGAGAAGGATGTAACTAGGCCAGACCCTGCTTAGCCTCTGAGATCAGACAAGATCGGGCACGTTCAGGGTAATGTGGCCGTAGGCATAAAACACTGGCGATTCCCTCTCCTCTCTCAGGAGATATATCCTATGAAACACAGTAGAGGAAAATCAGTCAGGACCCCCAACTCTGTATCTGAAGCCCCTCTAGCTGGGGAGTGGGTGCCCAACCCATCCAGATCAGCCCAGGACAGAGAGGGGGCATGCTCGCACACCAAGCAGCATCGGGCACTGTCAGCCTGTAATGTCACTTAGGGGCCCCTGCAGTGCAAAGTGAAAACCTAGGAGCAAACACAAGTGAAAGTGGGTAGGTATAGCAATCTCCAGCTTACCTGTGTCCTGCTGGTGCCAAGGGCACCTGTATCCACCTGAGCTATTGTCTGCATTGATGAAACCAAAATGCAGCATTAGCTACTCCAGCTTTAGTGTCCTGACAGCTTCTGCTGGAGGGAACCATCATTAAGGCACCAGCCACCCCTTCCCCTGTGCTGAAAATGAGGCTTGGAACCAGAGCCCCTGGTACCTGGAAAGGACTTGAATGCACCTGGATTAATGCCCCTGCATCATCTGGTCAAACAGGAACACAGCCAGGCCACAAACCAACACAGCTACCACATGCATCCCCACCAAAGCGTCCTATAGTGCAGACAGTGCAAGCACCTGGAAACTCAGACTGGGAAGCCATGCTGTCACCTGTCAATGTGATGTGTCTCTTCCAGACATGACCTTCCCCAGGCATTAAAGGAGAAAGGGAACCAAGCTATTTCCTTCCAATACTGAGGAGTGGTCCTGGAAGGCAATCGTGCAGTAAATCCTACTAGCTGCTCCCAGTGCTACTTAGTGGATGGAAGAAAAGGATAGCCAGAGAAACAGAAGCCTCCCTCACCCAGGTTCCAAGTGATGAATCTCCTCTGACCGGAGGAAGCACAAAAACTGACCAGCTCAGCAGAGGGACCTCCTTTTAAAGGGCATTTGGTGATGCGTTTCCTGCTCCAGTTGGAGGAGGTGCCTATATCTCATGGGCTGTCCTGGAAGATGATTTGGGAAATAAGCCCTATTGGGGGTATTTTTGGAATTCTGAACAACAAGGTGGTCAAATAGGGTGCATGAGAGCCCCTGCAGACAAGCATAATCTCATCTCTATAGGCTCTCTTTATAACAAGTTGACCATACATGAATCAAAATTTAGCCAGTTTACCGGGGAGTGGATGAATTTCGATCCATGTATGAGCATGCTGGTTGTCCAACAAGCAACTTGTTAGAATACATTGATCAGCACTGCCATCTATAGCTTCGATGTGGGTCATGCAGCCATTTTCCAACAGTGGGGAACTTTCCCCATAGTCAGAATGCAATACTTCAGTGGAAATGATTTTACCAATCGCACTGTGTGCGCGTGGGGGAAATAAAGTCTTTTTTTCATTCAGCCCAGCTGGCTGAAGGAAAAAAAAAAAAAAAAAGGATCATGTATGAGCTGCTTTATTCAGACTGAACTTTGACACCATTTAATCCAAGTGGAAGCTAACAGCCCACCATGATCTAAATTAAAAAACACAAAGCAAAGACATTACTTAGGTTTAAAAGTCAGGTCAACGTTTATTTTATTAGCCATGTACACTGATTCCATATAAAAAAAAATTAAAAAAAATGGTAGAGACAGTTTTGGAACTGATCAAAGAGGAGTTTCAGCTTGATGCACATCAGAACACCAAAATATGAAGGAAATCAGGAAAATTGATGAAGGCAACGTCATTGGGTTGACTGCAGGTCACCAACACTGCTAGTCCAGTTGGGCTGGCTCATTGAAATGAAGGCAGGAGCTAAAAAGAGAAGAGGTATAGAGTTATAGACAAGACATTGGTCAGCAGGCCTTAAAGCATATATTTCTACATGTTCCCAATAACAGAACTTAAAAAAAAAATAAAATGCTGATTACTTTTATTTATAAGTGCATCTGCTTAAAATCCTTCCATGCTCTCCTGCTTTGTGATGTTTAACATATTAACCTTGTCTGTACTGTGTTGGCAATTCAGTATTCTCTGTAAACTAGAACTTAAACACTGTCTGCCCTAACAGAAGTTTAGAAAGCATCCTCCTGCATTGTATGTTAATGAGGGATAGCTCGCTCTCAAAGCTTCAAGACATGGAAAGTCCAAAAATTCTTTGAATCAGCCATGACACCTACTCCTTAACCACCTGCTGCCCATTAACAGTACATTTATTGCTAGCAGGCAGCACAGCCAGACATGGCACAGTACCGGTATGTCACAAGCCGCTTCCTGGTTTTCTGGGCACACGTGCCCACCGCTGATCTGTGCTTTGGACACAGCACGTTTGTCAGCAGGCCACAGTCAATGATTTTAGCTGTATATCTGCTAATCAGCTGTGGCCAATCACAGCCTGGAGTTCTTTGTCTACAAACACACAGAACACCGAGCAGCAATCTGGCTGATTCTTCTCCCTGAAATCAACTCTGAGTTCAGGGAGAAAAGACAGATTCTGTGAGTAAAGCAGCACACATTACACTTGTTTGGCACACAGTTAACCCCTTGACTGCCCTTCTAGTCATAACCTAGTACAGTGAACAGTGTACAATAACACTAGCAATGTCAGTTAATGCCTGATTGCCCTCAACACTATAAGCTGCCAATCTCCTCCATTAGTATAGTGTCTATAGCTGCGTAAAATCCAGTATATACACCATATATACACACGCATAATTTTTTTTTTCACCAAAGACCTGTAACTGAATACAGTTTGGCCTAAATTTATGAGGAAATTTGGATTTGTTTTATAACAGTAAGTCGAAAATACTTTTCAAATTTTTTGGATTTATATAATAAAAACAAAAACAACAAAACAAAAAATAAAAAAGTGATTATCAAACACCAAAAAATTGTATAAATTTCAATTGCATACAGTGTTGCATGACTAGGCAAGTGCCAAGTAAATTAACAGTGCTGAATAGTAAAAAGACTGCCCTGGTCAGGAAAAAGGTAAATCCTACCAGAGGCCACATGGTTAACACGTCTAAAAAGGTAAGAAATATTTTTTTTAACCACTTCATGTCCGGACAATTTCACCCCCTTCCTGTCCAGGCCAATTTTCGACTGTTGCGCTTTGAATGACAATTGTGTGGTCATGCAACACTGTACACATATGATTTTTTTTTTAGCATTTGTTTTTTTTGAGACAGATAAAACTTTATTTTGGTGGTATTTATTCACCACTGGGATTTTTATTTTTTTTGCTATATAAATGAAAAAGTCCAAAAATTTTGAAAAAAAAGTGTTTCTTATAAAATTTTGCAAATAAATAATCTTTCCTCATAAATCTTGGCCAAAATGTATTCAGTTATCTTTTTAGTAAAAAAAAAAATAACCCAAACTAGTTTATAACCAAAACTTATAATTTAAAAAAAATTTTTTTTACATTTTTTTTTAAATATTATTTATGGGTTTTTTTTTAACATACGGTCACCCTAGCAGTACAGTGTCACCATAGTGGAAGATTTTATTTTTTTTCTTTTTACACTGATTGCTTTTACACCCATAAAGGCTGTAAAAGCAATCATTTCTCCTCCTCTCTGGCTGCATTCTTGTAGCCATTGAGAACTACTGTGTGAGCTGTGATTGGTCACAGCTTGTTACATGGTACAAGGCTGTTGTGAATAGCCTTGTACCATGTGACCTCTGTGATCATTCACAGATTTCACACGTAGTAACCAACCATGTCAGAAGTGACATCTTGCTTACACCTATTCATGTGATTACATGATTGGGACTTCACACAGAGGTCCCGTACAGCTATCGGTGTTCCGATAGCGGTGCTACGCGCTCCCAGGGAGCATGCAGAATCCAAAATGGTGGGCGCTGTTTATGAACGGCAACCCGCCCCTGGACTGCCACTGTCCAGCCGTTTATATACAGCGGCCGGATGGGAAGTGGTTAAACACATTTTTTGGGTAAGCTGTGTGAATGGGTACACAAAGTACAATGGTTTTTTCTCGAATTTTACAGCAAAAGTAGGAATATCCTTCAAACAAAGCAAAATAACCAAAAAAACCCCAAAAAAACAAATAAAACTCTCAAAGAAACCTGGAGAAAGAAATAAGTATCACATGTAAAAGTTCAAAAAGGTATATTTGACTTCGTAAAGTGAATGTTAGGGTAGGAATATGGTGTTGTTGGAAGACTGATAGAAGCAACCATTCTCCAACTGTCAAGGTTGAATGCTAGTTTTAAGAGCAGAAGTCACCACTGTGTGAAGCCCTGTATCAGCTGTCATTGGAGTCTTCTGTGACCAAAATTTGGTAATTGAAATACGCCATATTAAAACAGCAATTCTTTTCAGAAGAAAAATCCACCACCTTCTAAGGCAGGAGTTGAGGAAAATCATGAAAGACCAGAATAATCCTCTTTTCAGGTTTTGGCTATTTACCTGAATATACAGGGTTATAAAACTTCTTAGAGCTCCTGGACACCTTCGTTAACCTATGAAAGACAATGAAAGTGTAGAGGGTTAATTTCACCCAATGCTGAATGAAAACTAACAAGAGTACCGTGTGAATATCGGTTCAATGTTTCCAAGTCTATGCACGCTCTTCTTCCATTCTGCTCTTGTATAGGTTTCTGCAGTTCATCCGTGGACCTTCTATGGCTGGAAGCAAAGACTGCATAGACCAGAATTTTGATGCCAACAGACCTCCCTCCCCCCCTCACTCACTTTTTTGCGAGCATTGACTAAGTCAAATGGTCATCTTTGATACTTAAGTACGGAAAAAGCATGTACCCAGGGGCGGACTGACCATTTGGAAACTCGGGCACTGCCCGAGGGCCCGGGGTCAGTAGGGGGCCCCATGAGATGCCCCTGGTACCTTTTTCATAGGCTTTTTTGAGTTTGGGCAAGGACACAGGGGCCCCATGATCTTCTATTGCCCGGGGGCCCCATGAGTTGTCAGTCCGCCCCTGCATGTACCCTTCAATTTTATCCCACTGTGCTCCTAGATTGCCAGAAAATCTCAAAAATACAAACGTTACATTATATTATAAATAAATATAATGCTTACCAATTTTCCAAACTTTAATTCCTACAGCAATGTCTTGCCGGAACCCAACCCTGTCGCTCATTCAAGTCATCTGCAATCACATATGGGCAAAATTAAAAAAAAGGAGGATGACTGGGACTTTAGGCCCCAATTAATTCATTAACAACGTACATTAAAATATCAGCAAAACTAATAGACAAATCAGGTATTTTAAAATTGCGAACTGCTTTCCTGGCTTATAAAACAATGTGAACAATGTGGGGCGGCACAGTGGCTTAGTGGTTAGCACGTCTGCCTTGCAGTAAATGGGTCATGGGTTCGATTCCCGACTATGACACCTCCTGCATGGAGTTTGCATGTTCTCCCTGTGCTTGCGTGGGTTTCCTCCGGGTGCTCCAGTTTCCTCCCACACTCCAAAGACATGCTGGCAGGTTAATTGGATCCTGTCTAAATTGGCCCTAGTATGTGTATGTATGAATGTGAGTTAGGGACCTTAGATTGTACACCCCTTGAGGGTTAAGGACTGATGTAATTGTTCAATATATATATGTGTAAATCGCTGCGTAAATTGACAGCGCTATTAGTACCTGAAATAAATATCATTTTTATATTAATCATTTAAATTACACTTAAAATTCTGTTGATTAACTTTTCTACAGGCCAACAATAAAAAAAAACCAAACAAAACAAAATAAATCAATTATGTGCATTGCATCTGAACTCTGCTCTGTTGGGACCACAAAGAGAGTGAAATCAATGGGAAATCAATCGCAATGTATTCTACGCTGCTCCAGGCTGGGCATTAATTGGCAGTGAAGAGGAATTACTGGCATTGTAGACAAAATGTTACAGTGGGTTTGATTGCACAACACATCATTAGCATTTCATATACAGAAAACTCCGGCTCTAGAAAAGAAACCAATCACTATCTGCATTGCTTATGAACTCTGCTCTGTTGGGACCACAAAGGGCATATGCGCAAGGGGAAATCATTCACAATGCATTCTACACTGCTCCAGGGTGGGCATGGAAATGAGAAGCGAAGGGGAATTACGGGCATTGTATGCAAGCAATGCTCAAGTGGGCTTCTACATACAACACATCATTCTCATTTCATATCATCACTCCAGTAAAGAAGCAAATTACTATGTGGGTTGCATATGAATGCTGCTCTGTTGGAACCACAAAGAGCCTGCAATCAAAGGGAAATCATTTGCAACCGCATTCTACACTGCTCCAAGGTGGGCATAAATCAGCAGTGAACGGGGAATTACCAGCATTGTATACAAACCAACAAACAATGCTACAGTGGGCTTTGAGAGGGGGTCCGATCTAAATTCTGCTCCAGCAAATGGGCAACAAGGAATGTCTATGTGCATTGCGTCTGAACTCTGCTCTGTTGGGACCACAAAGAGCGTGAAGCCAATGGGAAATCAATTGCAATACATTCTACGCTGCTCCAGGTTTGGCATAAATTAGCAGCGAAGAGGAATTACTGGCATTGTATGCAAGCAATGCTCAAGTGGGCTTCAGCATGCAACACATTTTCATTTCAGAACATAGCTCCAGTAAAGAAGCAAATAACTATGTGGGCTGCATATGAATGCTGCTGGGTTGGGACCACAAAGAGCCTGAAATCAAAGAGGAAATCATTTGCATCCACATTCTACACTGCTCCAAGGTGGGCAAAAATCAGCAAGGAAGGGGCATTACTGGCATTGTATACAAACAATATTACAGCGGGCTTGACTGCACAACACATCATTAGCATTTCAAATACAGAAAATACTGGATCCAGTAAAGAAGCCAATCACAATGTGCATTGCCTATGAACTCTGCTCTGTTGGGACCACAAAGAGCATATGTGCAAGGGGAAATCATTCACAATGCATGCTACACTGCTCCAGGGTTGGGCATAGAAATGAGCAGGGAAGAAGAATTACTGGCATTGTACACAAACAATGCTCAAGTGAGCTTAAAAAGACCACACATCATTCGCATTTCAGAGCCTGCAATCAAAGGGGAAATCATTTGCAACCACATTTTACATTGCTCCAAGGTGGGCATAAATCAGCAGTGAACAGGGAATTATCAGCATTGTATACAAGCCAAAAAACAATGCTACAGTCAGGGGCGGACTGACAACTCATGGGGCCCCCGGGCAATAGGGGATCATGGGGCCCCTGTGTCCTTGCCCAAACTCAAAAAAGCCTATGAAAAAGGTACCAGGGGCATCTAATGGGGCCCCCTACTGACCCCAGGACCTCAGGCAGTGCCCGAGTTTCCTAATGGTCAGTCCGCCCCTGGCTACAGTGGGCTTTGGGAGGGGGTCCTATCTAAATGCTGCTCCAACAAATGGGCAGCAAGGAATGTCTGTGTGCATTGCGTCTGAACTCTGCTCTGCTGGGACCACAAAGAGGTTGAAACCAATGGGAAATCAATCGCATGGCATTCTATGCTCCTCCAGATTGGGCATAAATCAGCAGCGAAGGGGAATTACTGGCATTGCTCAAGTGGGCTTCTACATACAACACATCATTTTCATTTATTAACATCGCTTCAGTAAAGAAGCGAATCACTATGTGGGTTGCATACGAATGCTGCTCTGCTGGGACCACAAAGAGCCTGCAATCAACTGGAAATGATTTCCAACCACATTCTACACTGCTGCAAAGTGGGCATAAATGAGCAGGGAACGTGGAATTACCAGCATTGTATACAAACAGACAATGCTACATTGGGCTTTGGGAGGGGGTCCTATCTAAAAGCTGATCCAGCAAATGGGCAGTAAGGAATCTCTATGTGCACTGCATCTGAACTCTGCTCTGTTGAGACCACAAAGAGCGTGAAACCATAGAGAAATCAATCGCAATGAAGTCTACACAGCTCGAGGCCTTTAATCCGGAGAGCAGAGGCTCTCTGTAGATCTTTCTCACAAGAGATCAGAGAGTGAAATCTTTGCTAAGTCTTCCATCTCTGCAGAAAGAACTCCTTGAAACCGGTGACCTGCAGGGTAAGCTCAAGAAGTGGGTTAAAGAGTCTGAGACTCTGAAGAAGCAGCGTTGCGTTGCCCCGCCCTGCTCCAACAAAGCTTGTTGCAGCCACAATAGTCCACAATCAGTGGTGTATTTAGGTTTTGTGCTGCCGCAGGCAGCACAAAAATCGGATGCCCCCTCCCTCCCTGGCAGAGAGAGCCTGACACGGACCAACACCAATTGTCGCTGTTGGAGTTTGGACATTTGTGAGGGTGGACAGGGTGGGTAGAAGAAGGTGAGGGTGTTCTCAGTAGGTCAAGTGTAAACAGGAGAACGCGATCATACCCTATATCCTTGGGAATATATCTAGAACTGCATATACAGTGAAGGATTTGATCCCCTGCTGAGTTTGAATGTTTGCCCACTCAGAAAGAAATCATCAGTCTAAAAATCGAATGGTAGGTGTACTGTAACACTGAGACAGAATAGCAACAAAAAAATTCAAAAGAAATGCATGTCTAACAAATTATGCACTGATTTGTATGTTCATGTATGTTCATTAGGGAAATAAGTATTTGATCACCTATCATTCAGCAGGATTTCTGGCTACCAGGTGTCTTTCATACAGGTAACAAGCTGAGATTAGAAGCAGTCTCTTAAAGGGAGTGCTGCTAATCTCATTTTGTTACCTGTATAAAAGACACCTGTCCACAGGAGCAATCAAACAATCAGATTCCAAACTCTCCACCATGGCAAAGACCAAAGAGCTGTCCAAGGATGTCAGGAACAAGATTGTAGACCTACAATCAAAAGGAAACGAAGAGAAAGTCAGAGGGGGAACACACTAGAATGTCATTCGGATTGCGAGGTGGAGATCAGCCAAATAGACCTATAAATAATGAGTATAATAGAACAAAATATGACGGAAAATCAGGTAGCTTTATCTCAAATGCCAACTAAAAAGGAGATGGAAAAAATGTTCGCAAAGTTAGAATGCTCTATTAAAAATGAAATGGCGGTGATTCATAAGGACTTGGGTTGAATGTTCTCTAGAGTGGAAGAAATAGAGGCCCAAGTGCAGGGGACTATAAATTTGTTCTTTTTCCATCTCTTTTACTCACTTTTACAGAGGAAGTTATCATATAAACTGGAAGACCAAGAGAATAGAGAAAGGAAAAATAAATTGAGGATCTGGGGCCTACCAGAGGATACAAGAGAAAAGAATTTGTTGGGAAAAATAAAAAGTGTACTTAACCCCCTATTAGGAAGAACAGACACAGACCCTCTAAAACTGGAGAGAGTACATAGAATTAGACGTCCTCTGGGAGTCTTGTCAGAATCTCCAAGAGATGTGATTGTGCGTATTCATAATTATGAACAAAGCGAGAATATGGAAAAAACTGCATGATGTCACTGAACTTGCAAATTTTTGCGGACGTAGCTCCTGAGACTTTATCCAGAAGAAGACTACTGAAACCATTATTGGATCAGATGAAAGAGAAAGGAGTTCGGTATAAGTGGGGGATCCCGGCCTGTCTGATCAGGTGGAGAAATGGGAAATCGGCAAGATTGAGATTCCCGGAGGATTTAAGAGACAAATGTGAAAAATTAGAATTGCAGTATGTGGATATAGTGGGGTGGTCAGAGGGGACCAATGTGAGGCCAATTAGAAGTGAGGAATGGCAGCAAGTAAATAAAAAAAAAGTAGTTGGATGGGGGGCTCGGGGATGGGGGGTAGGTGGAATGAGTCCATAAGTTGAATAGTGTGAGTTCCCCTACCTATAAATGGAAATGCAGATTTAAAAAAGAAATAGATATTAGACATGAGTCTGATTAACATTTTAACTTCTAATGTGAAAGGTCTAAATTCTCTGACTAAAAGACATAAGATACTTAGGGAAGTCCACCAACATTTTACAGACATGGCCTTTCTATAAGAGACACATCTCTCTTATGATACCAATATTAAATTATATTCAAAGTATTACACAACCTGGTACTATGTGGACTCACCGATAAAGAGGGCCAAGAGAGTGGCAACAGGATTTGCAAAAAACATAAGCTTCAAGGTTGAAGAAAAATTGGTGGATCCAGAGGGTAGGTCTTTATGATTAAGAGGGAAATTGCAGTGGCAAAAATATACATTGGTAAATATTTATTGCCCAAATAAGAATCCAGAGGATTTCCTTATAAATCTAATGGGGAAAATTATGGAATTTAAGAGAGGAAGCTTAATCGTTGCAGAAGACTTTAATTGCTGTTTGGACCGACGGATGCACAGAGTGAGAGAGGGGAAAAAATTATGACAGTTGAGAAAAAGGATAACATCAAAATCAATAGATACGTGGAGAGTAAAACACCCCAGAGATAGGGACTATACCTTCTTCTCTTCTGCGCACAGATCGCATTCATGATTGGATTACGTATTGATAGAACATAGGCATTTGGAATGCTCGGTGAAACCTAATATAGAGGTTATGCCCATATCTGACCACGCTCCTGTAACAGTTAGACTACAATTGGGAGGAGAGGGAAATAAGAGGGCCATGTGGAGATTACATGAGACACTTATTCATGATCCTGATATAGAAACTAGGCTAAGGGAAGAATTAGAACAATTCTTTATTATGAATCAAACAAGGGAATTATCAGTGGCGACTACAAGGGAGGTTCATAAGGTCTATATGAGGGGAATTTTGATTGCTGCAGGAAAAAAAACCACACAAACAAAAAAGAGATCGAGAATAGAAGCTAAAAGGGGTAATCAAAGATTTATATAAATTAGAACAGGCACATAAAGCAGGATTCAGATTTATATGGGAAGATTATTCTTAAAAGAGAAGAATTGAAGGACCTAATTGAACAGGAAACAAGGAAAGTCTTTAACTAGCTGCCGACCGCAGATAGCCAAATGACGGCTGCACTGCGGCCGGCCAGTTCTGAGTGGACGTCATATGACGTCCTCCCAGAACGCGCTCTCCTGCACGCCCCAGGGGGCGCGCACCCGGCGATCTCTGTGATCACTGTGTCCTACGGACACAGCTGATCACGTGATGTGGTAAATGGCCAATCACAGCGGCCTTTTGCCACGTGATCAGCGGTGTCCAATGACACGCGGATCAGAGGGAAATGCAAGTGCCGGTTCTCGGCTGCACTTTCCTCACGCTGTCAGATCGTGAGGAAAGTACTGCCGAGAACCGGCAGTTGTCAGAGCGGGGATCGGCACCGATCATCAGGGCACTGATGATCAGTGCCCTGATGATCGGTGCCCTGATGATCGGTGCCCAGCAGTGCACCCGCAAGTTCCGCCCACCTGTGCCCAGCAGATCACCCACATGTGCCCAGCAGTGCACCCACCTGTGCCCAGCAGTGCACCCACCTGTGCCACTCTGCAGTGTCACACACCTGTGCCCAGAAGTGCCACCTACCTGTGCCCACCCATCTGTGCCCACCAGTGCCACCCACCTGTGCCCACCCACCAGTGCTGCCCACCAGTGCCACCCACCAGTGCTGCCAGTCAGTGCCACCAGTCAGTGCCCAGGGGTTGTGCCAGTCAGTGCCGCCAGTCAGTGCCCAGCAGTGTTGCCAGTCAGTGCCGTCTATCAGTACCCATAATCAGTGTCACCTATCAGTGCCGCCTATCAGTGCTGCATATTAGTGCCGCCTATCCGTGACACTTCATTAGTGCTGTCTATCAGTGCCGCCTATCCGTGCCACCTCATTAGTACTGCCTATCAGTGCCCTTTAGTGCTGCCTATCAGTGCCCATTAGTGCCGCCTATCAGTGCCCATCAGTGCTGCCTCATCAACGCACATCAGTGAAGGAGAAAAAATACCTGTTTGAAAAATTTTATAATAGAAACAAAGAAACTTTTTTTTTTCAAATTTTTTGCAATTTTTTTATTTATAGCGCAAAAAGTAAAGCGCCCAGTGGTGATTAAATACCACCAAAAGAAAACTCTATTTGTGAGAAAAAAATGATCAAAATTTCATATGGGTACAATGTTGCATGACCGCGCAATTGTCAATCAAAGTGCGGCAGCGCTGAAAGCTGAAAATTGGCCTGGTAAATAAGGGGGTATAAGTGCCTGGTAGGCAAGTGGTTAATAGAGTCTCAAAGGAAAGATACCAGTGGTATAGAGACTGAAGGAAAAGAAATAAAAAAATTATATAAAAAAAATTAAAGATGAAAACGGGGAGTTGGTCTATTCCACCACTGGTATCGTCGATGTCTTCCAAAAGTTTTATAGTAAACTGTATGAGGTGAACTACATAAATCTAAAAATCAGAGGAAGAGATGAGGAAGAGAAGGCAAGACGTTTTAACTGCAGCAGATTTACCAAAAATAGAAAAAGAGAAGTTAATATCCTTAGAACGAGCCATCTCCCAAGATGAAATTAGGATGGCTCTGAAGAAGACGGCAGGGGGAGAGAGCCCAGGCCCTGATTGTTATACGGTGGGATATTCTAAAAAATTTAAAGAGTTATTGGTCCCTAAACTTTGTAGATATGTGAATGCGCTGGGGGAAGGAATGGAAATGAGGAGAATCATTGAACGCACATATAACAATCATTCTCAAAGAAGGGAATGATAGCTCACAATATAATAGCTACAGACCCATTTCATTACTAAATACTGATACCAAATTGTTCGCAAAAGTATTAGCTACCAGGTTGAAGGAACTGATGCCGGAATGGGTACATTTAGACCAGGTAGGCTTTGTGCCAGGGAGGGAAGGAAGAGATAATGGACATTACTCCTTCTACAAAAAGCAAAGAGAGGTAGGCAGTCGACAATAATCCTGTTGATAGATGCAGAAAAAGCCTTCGATAGGGGGATTGGGGCTGGGTGGTATATGTTAAATACACTGGAGATCCTGGGAATAGGGGAAAAATGTTGAAATGGATAAAAGGGCTTTACAGCGGTGAAGGTTAACTGGACCGTCTGGGACTTTTAGAAGCATAATGAAACTAGACAGGGATACCCACTATCTCAGTTATTGTTTGTATTATCCCTGGAACCTGTTTTGGCAGCAGTAAGAAAGAACATAGATATTACAGGAATTAAGATAGGGGAGGTGGAACACAAGGTAGCTGCACATGCAGACGGCATGCTGTTTTATATAGTGAACCCTAGAGTTGCGCTACCGAACTTAATGGCACTGTTGAAACAGTATGGAGAGTTATCCAATTTAAAAATCAACCTTACAAAATCTGAGATTGAATATTAATGTGTCGAAGGTAGAAAGTAAGAACTTACAAGAAGAATTTCCATTTGCATGGAGGAAAAGAGATTTAAATCTGCGAATAAAACTAACCCCCCGCAATAAAAGGACCTATACCAGGTTAATTATATCCCACTAATAAATGGAATTAAAGAGGAGCTGAGAAGACTTTGAGGAGGGTGGGCCTCATGGTTTGGACAGAGAAATCTGGTGAAGATGGTAATAGTCCCAAAAATCATGTATAAGTTTCAGATGCTCCCTATAAATTTACCCGGATCCTTTTTTAGGATAATAAAAAAATTCATATCGAGGTTTATATGGGCTAACAAGAAACCAAGAATTACATATGAAACCTTATGCTATCATAAAGAGAAGGGAGGACTAAATTTGCCAAATATGAGGAGGTATCAGTGTTATTATCACGGGTGATGGACTGGACACAAAATTCACAAGAAAAAGTTGGGTTAAATAGGAAGGTATATTAAGTAAAACACAGTTGGAGAGGATCATTTAGATCCCATGAGAGTTTCGGGCACTGGGCAAAAGTAGTAGCACATTGACACGGGAAGTATTGAGTGTTTGGGATGGTTTACACATGTCTATGGGATGGAAAGAGAATTCATTACTGTTGCCGTTGGTGGATACAGTATTTTTTTCCCCCAGGGAGGGGAAACGTCTCGGGAAAATGGTTTAAGGACAGAAATGCACGTTTGGGAGATATAGTAGACAAAAGGGAAGTTATGCACTTTTCAAGAATTAAAGAAAAAAGGGATTTGTTTTCTGTTTTAGATTAATTGAGATATTGTCAATTGGGACATTTTGACTCAACACTCCCTCAGCCGCTGAGGACGGTGGGGAACATACTCCCATTAGAAAAACTGTTGAGCTCTAAGACTGGCTGTGAACATATAATATCCAGGATTTATAAGATGCTGGCTGAACTAGCGGGAACTGGGCCAAGTCGTTCTTGGAGAGGTGGGAAGGAGAATAGGGTACAAAAATGAATGATCGACAGAAGAGGAAAATGTTTAAGTTAATGCATGGGGTGATGAACACGAATATAGTTGGTATTGTACACTGAGTGTGGCACATAAACAGCGAGAAGTAGAATCACCTTTATGTTGGAGAGGATGTGGGGTAATGGGAACAATAGCTCACATATGGTCGGAGTGCCCAAAAATTCAGGTATTTTGGCAAGAGATAATTCATCATATACAGGAGATTTGTGGGACATCCATCCAGAAGGATCAATGGGTGTGTCTTTTCAATAAAACAGAGACGTCAGTAAAACTTAAAACTTAAATTAGCAGTGAAGGGGAATTATTGGCATTGTATACAAACCAAGAAACAGTGCTACATTGGGCTTTGAGAGCGGATCCTATCTAAAAGCTGATCCAGCAAATGGGTAGCAAGGAATCTCTATGTGCACTGCATCTGAACTCTGCTCTGTTGGTACCACAAAGAGCATGAAACCAATGGGAAATCAATCGCAATGAAGTCTACACTGCTCAAGGGCTTTATTCCAGAGAGCAGAGGCTCTCTGTAGATCTTTCCAACAAGAGATCAGAAAGTGAAAACCTTGCTCAGTTTTCCATCTCTGCAGAAAGAACTCCTTGAAACCGGTGACCTGCAGGGTAAGCTCAAGATGTGGGTTAAAGGGCCTGAGACTCTGAAGAAGCAGTGCTGCATTGCCCCGCTCCAACAAAGCTCCTTGCAGCCACAATAGCCCACAACCCAGGAGTTCACTCGCTGCTAGAGACTTCAGAGCAAACCAGAACATCTCTCTTAAATCCCAGAACGCTGCTCCAGGCTGGGCATAAATTAGCAGGGAAGGGGAACTATTGGCATTGTATACAAAATGCTACAGCGGGCTTGATTGCACAACACATCATTAGCATTTCTTATACAGAAAATACCGGCTCCAGTAAAGAAGTAAAATCACTATGTGCATTGCCTATTAACTCTGCTCTGCAGGGACCACAAAGAGCATTTGTGCAAGGGGAAATCATTTGCAATGCATTCTGCACTGCTCCAGGGTGGGCATAAAAATGAGCAGGGAAAGGGAATTACCAGCATTGTACACAAGCAATGCTCCAGTGGGCTTAAAAAGACCACGTTATTCGCATTTCATATCATCGTTCCAGGAAAAAAAGCAAATCACTATGTGGGCTGCATATGAATGCTGCTCTGTTGGGATCACAAAGAGCCTAAAATCAAAGGGAAATCATTTGCAACCGCATTCTACACTGCTCTAAGGTGGGCATAAATGAGCAGCGAACAGGGAATTACCAGCATTGTATACAAACCAAGAAGCAATGCTACAGTGGGCTTTGGGAGGGGGTCCTATCTAAATGCTGCTCCAACAAATGGGGAGCGAGGAATGTCTATGTGCATTGCGTCTGAACTCTGCTCTGTTGGGACCACAAAGAGCATATGGGCAAGGGGAAATCATTTGCAATGCATTCTGCACTGCTCCAGGCTGGGCATAAATCAGCAGTGAAGGGGAATTACTGGCATTGTATACAAACAATGCTATAGTGGGCTCGATTGCGCAACACATCATTAGCATTTCATATACAGAAAACTCCGGCTCTAGTAAAGAAGCCAATAACTATCTGCATTGCTTATGAACTCTGCTCTGTTGGGACCACAAAGAGCATATGCGTAAGGGGAAATCATTCGCAATGCATTGTACACTGCTCCAGGGCGGGCATAGAAATGAGCAGCAAAGGGAAATTACCGGCATTGTACACAAGCAATGCTCAAGTGGGCTTCTGCATACTACACATCATCCTCATTTCATATCATCACTCCAGTAAAGAAGCAAATCACTATGTGGGCTGCATATGAAAGCTGTTCTATTGGGACCACAAAGAGCCTGCAATCAATGGGAAATCATTTGCAACTGCATTCTACACTGCTCCAAGGTGGGCATAAATCAGCAGTGAATGGGGAATTACCAGCATTGTATACAAACCAACAAACAATGCTACAGTGGGCTTTGAGAGGGGGTCCTATCTAAATGCTGGTCCAGCAAATGGGCAACAAGGAATGTTTATGTGCATTGCGTCTGAACTCTGCTCTGTTGGGACCACAAGGAGCATGAAACATATTGGGAAATCAATCACAATGCATTCTACGCTGCTCCAGGCTGGGTATAAATCAGCAGCAAAGGGGAATTACTGGCATTGTATACAAATCAACAGATAATGCTACAGTGGGCTTTGGGAGGGGGTCCTATCTAAATGCTGCTCCAACAAATGGGCAGCAAAGAATGTGCACTGCATCTGCACTCGGCTCTTTTTGGACTACAGAGTGGGAAACCAAAAATGGGAAATCAATTACGATGCATTCTACACTGTTTGAGGCCTTTACTGCCAGATAGCAGAGGCTCTCTGTATATCTTTCCCACAAGAGATCAAAGAGTGAAATCCCTGCTCAGCCTTACATCCCTGCAGAAAGAACTCCTTGAAACCGGTGATCTGCAGGGTAAGCACAAGAAGTGGGTTAAAGAGCCTGAGACTCCGAAGAAGCCCGCCCTGCTCCAACAAAGCTCATTGTGGCCACAATAGCCCACAACCCAGGAGTTCATTCGCTGCTAGAGACTTCAGACCATACCAGAATACCTCTCTTAGACCCCAGAACTTAAAGAGTTATTATAAAAATTCATAACTCTGGTGATATTTAGCAAGCTATAGACTATATAATGTATAACTCGCTTTGGTGATATATATATATATAGTAAAGCTTTTGGTCCACAAAATTGTGTGGCAAAACTCAAGCAATCAGTTATAAGATCTTAAACTCAGACTGTTGATAAAGTTATAGACTATTTTTTATTATCCTTAATGGGTTTTACATAGGTACCCACCATCTGCCAATACTGCAGGTGTAGAAAAGGGATCCCATCTTGCTTGGAGTGTTCATGGTTATTCTACTTGCTTGGAGAGATCATAGCTTCCCACTTTGCTTGGAGTTGTAATGGCTTCCAACTAGTCATGGAAAAGATAAAATTGACAATGCCATCATGTGTATCCAGAGATAGTGAAATCTGAGGTTTGGGTTAAAAATGCACACAATCTAAACCACATTGTGAGACAGAGACTTTCACTGTTAACCTTAAATGCTTGCTGCATGGTTGTTACCACTAACCCTGGCTTCAATGTGTTCCAGAGGTCACTTCTCCTGAATAGGAAAATCATGGAACGCTACAGCTGGCAACGCATGGGTCAGTTTTTTCGTTCAACCAGTGGGAGGAATGAAGAAAAACTGACCGGTTTCCTCCATCCACACATATGGTGAGGATGTAGGAATCCTCCACAACATGTCATTATATCCTGACAGTGGGGAGACACCTCGGTTCTCAGAATATACAGGATCGGCTCTGCAGCCTATTGTCTGTGGCACTCATCGAGCAAGAATATACTGACTTCTGCTCGACCACAGTGGCCACACACATAGATCAAAATTCAGCTGGCTCCTGCTGAACCAGCCGAATATCAATCCATGTATGGCTAATATAACCATTTGCCGTCTGGACGATTTTACCCCCTTCCTGACCAGGCCATTTTTTGCTTTACCGCACAGCATTACTTTAACTGACAATTGCACAGTCATCCAACACTGTACCCACATGAAAGTTATACTTTTTTTTCACACAAATAAAGCTTTTTCTGATGGTATTTGATCACCACTGGGGTTTACTTTTTGCACTATAAATGAAAAAAGGCCAACAATTTTGGAAAAAAAAAAAATATATTTTTTACTTTCTGCTATAAAACCTATCCAATTAAAAACAAAAAGTCACATTACTTCATAAATTTAGGCAAAAATGTATTCTGCTACATACTGTATTTCTGTAAAAAAAATCCCAATAAATATATATTGATTGGTTTTCACAAAAGTTATAGCGTCTAAAAAACTATGGGATATGCATTGGAATTTTATTTCCTGTATTTAAATTTTTATACCAGTAATGGAGTCAACAGTGACTTCTAGCGGGTCTGTAATAGCACAGCTGCCAATCTGACACTTAGTGGGAATCAATGACATGAATGCAGTGATCAGCGCTAATAATATACAATGACTCTGTACTAACGATACTGGTTTGGAATGGATTAAAATCTAGGGGTGATAAAAGGGTTAAGTGCATATCTAACAGTGCTTTGTGTGTATACAGTGTGGTGCTTTTACTAGGGGATTAGACAATTTTTATTCCCTGCTTTCTCCGCTGTCAATCATTGGCCAGGACCCTCTGAAGGCTTGTCCTCTGTCTAATCACAGCACAGCTGAGGTGACAGGAGCAAATGAGCGCCCCCTACCTGGAAGAGCTGGACCACATACTAGGTACATGATCCAAAATTATTACAAAACGTTAGAAAATAGTATGCTGGTACTATGCCCAGGTAAGAAGCCTAACAATACATGGTTTAATGCCCAACAAAACAAACAAATTAGACACAAAACAAAGGGTAGAGGTAACACAGTGAGAAAAGATCCAGAAGAACTTGGACCAAAAGAAAAAAGGAGAAAAGGATGGAGCGGCAAGGAAGCTCGCATTCCATAGAGGAAAAAAAAAAAAAAACAGAAAGAGGGAAAGGGTCTAACAGAGTACACATATATGCTATGTGCAGTTTATAATATCAATGGTTGTCATAGAATATCAAAGGTCAGGGAGCAGGAACTCAACAGACCAGCGTAACCATCTAGTATCAAAGACCTGTAAATTATGATTTGAAATTGCATATGACCGTTCATATAGGTACTGAAAATGTACTCTATGGATAACTTCTGAAACTAGAGGAGATGTAGTGGATTTTCATGCTTTAGTAAGAGTTAGTCGGGCTTCAATTAAAATGTGAGCCACCACTGTTCGGGACTGGATTGAGAAGACATTCAACGTAAATTTTAACAGTGCCAAATGGGACCTGGGAGGTGTGTACACGCCGGACACCCTAGAAATCAATTTAAACACATCTTTCCAGAAATTCCGGATACACCCACATTCCCACAACACATGTAGCAAAGTGCCAATACCACCACAATTCCTCCAACATGAAGGAGATGTATCAGGATACATTTTTGAAAGTCTAAATGGGGTTAGATAGCCGCGATGTAGAATTTTTAGGGAGTTGTCCCAATGATTAATACATTTAAAAGACTAATATTACAGGACCAATCCTCTGGAGAGAACGATCTATGCAGATCTCTCTCCCATTTGCCCACACACGTTAACACAGAGTGATCCAAATCATGTTGCAAAATGTAATACCACGATATGCCCCTCTTCAATCCCAATGGATTCATCAAAGCTTGCCACATCTTTGAGTCCACCTCCACCCATGCGTTGGGAGTGGTGCCAAGATAAGCCCGGATCTGAAGGTATGGATAAAGGCTGCCCCTAGACTGCAGAGTAGTGATATCCGAAATAGTGTGAAAACCCGCATCTCTCATATACTTCGTATTAAGATTGGGGATAATATGGTCATAGGTTGCCAATGGTAATTCCCGCCTAAGTTTAGGGAAAGCTGGAGTAGATTTAGATAGACCCAATAGCCAGGCTTCCAAAGTTGCCGAGATCGAAGGAAGATAGTTACGTATTAACTTCGGAGAAATAACTTTTGCAAATAATAATGCCTGGAGGTCCTGAGCCGGGACTGTACTCCTCTCTATTTGTACCCATAACTTATCCGAGGGAAGAAACCAATGCTGGAGCTTATCCAACAATGCCGCAAAGTAATAGGTGGATATTACAGGGAGACCTACCCCCCCCCCCGCCCTTTAGATTTGTGCTTAATGAGAGCAGAGAACAGAATTCTATTTTTTTTCCCATTCCAGATATATTTTCTCAACGCAATATCCACTTTACGAAAGTAGGAATGGGGAATGATGATCGGAATTATTCTAAAAAAATATAAGAGTTTAGGCAGGATCAGCATCTTAAAGGCCGCTAGTCTACCTAACCAGGAGAACTCTGTTTTTCCAATGACCGCCAACTCCCTTAAAAGTGCCTGATACAATGTCTAATAATTATCCCGAAACATGTGAGACGAGGGAAAGGATACACGAATACCCAAATAGTCTAGACTTTTAGAAGACCAGCTATATGGGAACCTATTCTGCGGGCACTGTAAAACTTTCCTTGAGATACCTATAGGGAGTGCACAAGATTTGGTAATATTGAGTTTATAGTAGGAAACCCTACTAAACGTATCCAAGGTGGATGAAAGTGCTGTCAGGGAAGTCAAGGGGTTTGTCACAGTGAGAATAACATCATCTTCAAATAGCCCAATCTTATGAGTCATATGTGCAATTTTTATAACAGAGATCAAGGGATTCAATCTAATAGCTGTCGCTAAGGGTTCCATCACTAAAGAGAAAATGATAGGGGAGAGAGGACATCCCTGTCTAGTCCTGTTGGTAATCGAGAAGGGGTCTGACATAGCGTTGGATGTAAAAACTTGCGCAGAGGACACCGTGTATAAACGCAGTAATAACCGATTTAATGTACCCATGCATACCGAAATTGACAAGAGTAGAGTCAAGATATCGCCAATGAACTCTATCAAAAGCCTTCTCAGCATCCAAGGCCAAAAAAAACATTTGTGAGTTACGGATTCCAGCGATTCGCAACAAATTAAGCACTCTTCGAGTACCATCTGCTGCCTGCCTACCTTTAACAAAACCCACTTGATCTGCTTGGATAAGAGAAGGGGTCACTGTTAATAATCTAGTAGCAAGGATTTTAGCATAGATTTTTAGATCCGTATTCAGTAAGGAAATTGGCCGAAAATTTTGAGGACAATCCGGGGATTTGCCTGGTTTAGGTAAAGTAACTATAATTGCTTTCAACGTCTCAGGGGGAAAGGCCGCATTACCGGCTGCCTCAAGGAACACTCTTTTTAGATGGGGCAAGAAGATGTCTTGAAATTCCTTATAATATTCTGCAGTAAACCCGTCCGCCCCAGGCGATTTCCCCTTCGACAATGCATTAATAGCGGTTCTCACCTCATTATCTGATATAGGTTGGTTCAGGATCTCCAACCTAGACCGATCCAGTTTAGGTAAAGAGAGACCCTCAAAGAAACTCTCAATAAGAGCAGGTGTAGGATGATGAGTGTTTGGGTCATCTTTGAGATTATACAATTGATCATAGTAGGCTCGAAATGCCTCAGCAATTTTGTTAGGATGGAAGACTTTTTTCAGCGATATGGGATCTATCATAGAAGGGATTTTGGCTTTCGCCTGTTTAGTATTAATAAAAGAGGCCAACAGCCTACCGGCTTTATTACGCTGGGTGTAGTAAGTAGCCTTGGCCCTTCGAAGATATTTTTCATGTTGGCGTAAGAGAAGTTCCTTAAGGACTAATCTATGAGACTGTAACTCCCGTAGCACTGTAGCTAACAAACTCTGCTTATATTGGGATTCCAAACCAGCGATCTTAGCTAAAGTATCCAACAGAGCCCCTTGCCTGTGCCTTTTCTCCCTGGAAGCCAATTGAAGCAGCACACCACGGCACACGGCCTTATGTGCACATAACACGTTAAATACATCTGTGTCTGAAGGGGCATTCATAGAGAAGTACTCCTGTAATAATTTAGAGATACTAGCACGGCTACTAGAGTTGAGGAACATAGAAGAATCATTGCGCCACAGGAATACTGGTGAAAACTGTAAATTCTCTTTTATACTTAGGGATATGGGCGTGTGGTCTGACCACAACATAGGGTGAATGGTCGCTTTGGTTGTATGTTGAATTAGATCGGTCAGAAAATAATCTATTCTCAAATAGGATTTATGCAGGGACGAATAATATGTAAAATCCTTTTCGGAATCATGGAGACACCTCCAGTGATCATATAGATTAGACTTCCAAAGGGTGGACGCCATCGAACACCGCACTCCCCGGGACTGCCCCGAAACATCTAAAGATCTATGGACAATTGCATTGAAATCGCCACAATAAAGTAGATAACCTTTCTGAATTTTTTAAACTTTCTGTAGTGAGTTAAAAAAAAAAAAGAAATTTGGTTAGTATTGGGAGCATAAATGTTCACAATTGTGTAAAGAGCATTATTAAGTTCGCACACCATTATTAAAAACCTGCCATTCTTATGCCTCTCCAGGGAGAGCAGAGAGAATGCTACGGACTGTTTAACAGCAATCAGGACCCTACATTTTTTCTGGGGGGGCAGTAGCTGTAAACACATGGGAAAACAATTTATGGTAACAGCGCGGGGCTTTAAGTGCCGAGTAATGAGTTTCTTGCACACAAAGAACATCCCCATGTAGATTCTTTGCCTCCTTCCACAACATGCTACATTTAAATGGGTTGTTCAGGCCATGAGCATTAATAGATACAACATTCAATACCATTGTAAAACATACAGAATAGATATTACATGTCCGTCATCTCGTGGCCTGAAAGATATCAACAGCACATCAATGTTAGCTTGTACAAAATCACTCACAAGCGCCAACTCTCCCTGGAGCGTATGCACTGACAGCCCCAGCAGCAAAGACAATGCAATCACCCATAAGAATTCCTGAGATAAAGCAGTTGCCGATACTCTGTTAGGAAGACCAGAAAAAATAGAGAGAAGGGAAAATGGGAAATAAACAATAACAACAAACATTAAGGTAGAGCAGGTGAACCAAGTCACTGCAACAATTTGGGCATAACTTCCGGGATCTGATAGCAAACACTGCCCAGAGAAAAATTTGAGCCGTGACCCTCAGTAGGTTCAAGCTCTTTGTGCCCCCTTGACAGGACACATAGGCTACTGCTGTTTTGTTGTCTGACAAAATCTTCACTGCTCTTCCTTGAAGTAGACAAAAATTTTGAAGAGCCTCCACAATCGCAAAAAGCTCCAACTGATTGGAGGCTGCCGGAGGGCTCTGGTTCCAAGGACCTTGATGACCCAAGCAATGAGCTCCCCAACCTAAATGACTGGCATCTGTTGTCACAATCAACGCAGCAGGTGGTTGAAGCAGCACACCTTGTGCTAAGTTCTTCGTTCTCAAACACCACCTCAGGGACTGAGAAATCGAAGTGAGGATGAGAATACCTTGTATTAGGGAATGGCCGTCCCAGTGCTGCAGAAAGTTGAACTGAAACAGTCTTTGATGCCATCTGGCCCACGGGACTACTAGAATTGTTGAGGTCAACTGGCCCAGGCACTGAATAAATTCCCTCACTGATTAAATTCTCTGCTTTTTTTATAGCTCTCATCGAACTCTGGATCTCTGAACATTTTCCTCTGAGGAAGAAATACCCGATCTAGGTCTGTCTTGAAGAGGACATCCAGATATTCCAGGTTCTGAGAGGGTTCAAGATGGCTTTTTCGAGTGTTGACTATCCAGCCAAACTGCTTGAGGGTTTCGCAAGTTAGGGAAACGTGCTTCTCCACTTCCTGTTTTGTGCCTCCTAAAATGAGAATATCATCCAAATGGAAGATCTGAACACACTTGGTCCTTAGCCGTGCAAAAACTGCTGAAAAATGTTTGAAAATGTTCTTGCAGCTGTACACAGTCCAAAAGGGTAGAACCAAAACTGAAAATGAACATCCCTGCGACAAATCTTAAAAAGCAATGGTGACTTGGGTCCACGGGCACATGAAGATACGCATCTGCCAAGTTACCAATACCATCCAATCATTGGTACAAGAAATAAGGGGGAGTATACCCAAATAACTCTCTCCTAAGCCGGCAGCCAACAATTCTTCTACGTAATTGTACAAATAAGCAGCCTTTTCCTGGGAAGAGGAGATTTTGGTTTCAAGCGGTTAAATTAGCCTCAGAACCTGTGTACTTAATGTGTGTTAAGTTTTAACCACTTCCTCACCGCCCTATATCAGAAATACTGCTAAAGGGCAGCAGGGATGCACAAAATCACGTACATATACCGGGTACTATATTCCGGGTACGGGACCTGCGCGGGCCCTACCCATGCCGCCATTGCCGGCCGTGGCTGTCAATCATCGGGTTCCGGACGGTGATTACCGAGGATTTCCAATGAGGAGGAGGGCTGCTTTGTTTACTAACAGTCCTCCTCCCTGTCGGCTCGGGTACACTGCTCTTGATGGCTGTACACAGCACAGCCAACCAGAGCAGTGTGCTTACAGTGAAGCACCAACCCACCGCCCCCTAGTAAAACACTCCCAGCACACAGTTAACCATTTTATCGCCTCTCAAAATAACCCCTTCCTGCCCAGTGCCATTAGTACACTGTCAGTGCATTATTATTGTGGTATTTTTTTTTTAAAGAAAATAGGGGGTACAACAATTAAGAACTTTTTTTTTACTGCTGCAAACAAATTTGAATAAATTAAAAAAATTCAGAAAGCCAAAAAAAAAAAAGGAACACAGTAGGAAAAGCAATCATGCCCTAAATATTTTTAGTGCAGCTGTGGCAAAATAAGGAAACAGTGGTGACGCAGAAGTGCTGTAAAAAAAAACAAAAAAACAAAAAAACTGTAACCACTACACTGCTCTTCCCAACATTGCACTAGTCTCCTAACACACCACTAACTACCTTCACTTAACTCCACCAACACACTACACAGGGCTGCTGTGTAAGCAAAGTAACACAGCGCCTCTAAGTGTGTACTGTAAAGGTATTTAATAAAAAGATAAGTAGTAACTCACATCTTAGAATTTAAAAACAGGCTCATGGGTAGAGACGTCTGTAGGCAGATGTTGTGTGTCTGATCCAGAGAGGAGATCAATTGAGTCCATCAGCAGGAGGTGCTGTGCATGTGCAACATGGATGGGAAGCCTGGTGGAATCTCCGAGGTGTCTGCCAGCAGCTGGTGCCGTGCATATGCAGCATGGATGGTGGCGCTTGGCAGAGTCTCCATGTCCGGGATCAGCACATGTGGCCTCTGACATCATCTCACCCTTTTACCCATGAGCTCATTTTTAAATTCTAAGATGTGAGTTACTACTTATCTTTTTTATTAAATACCTTCACAGTACACACTTAGAGGCGCTGTGTTTCTTTGTTTCCCTTATACAGAATTAGGCTTTGCTCCTACGCAGCTTGCCCTTAGTGCCTACTGGACTACCTTCACCCCTGACCATTTGGAACTCATCAAACATACATGGACTGCCACACCATGTGCCTGTTATCCCTCTTGTACTGCTGTGTAAGCAGCCTTATATAGTGTTGGGTATAGCATGGAGTTAGCCCGTTAGCCATAATTGGCCAGTCACAGAGACTTTGGCCAATCATGGCTTGCAGTGTATTGAACTGTGATTGGCCAAAGCAATGCACCTGACCACAGATTAGGTGCAAAGCTTTGGCCAATCACAATGCACTGTGAGAGCAGTGCATTGTGGGGCGCGGATGACGAACAGCCCGCCAAACACCCTTACCGTTTGGCGAACGCCTGATGTTTGAGTCGCACTTGTTTGACTTGAACATCAAGACCAACAATAGTGGTGATCAGAACACTGTTCCTGGCTGCACTGGTCAGGTTAACAGTGGGACTTGTGTAGTGGCGATCAGGAACATTAACTGGCTTAAACTTGTCTGAAGATATTAGTAACTAGTGTGGCAATCAGAGAGACACTTATAGAGGCTTACAGTGCTGGGGTGACACTGACTGATGTGGCAGTACTGGTATTGTACTGCTGTGGGGGTGATCCTGAATGGCTGGTGGCACTGACATACAGCAATATCAGAGCAGCCTGCAACAACTTTGTTTCATGGCCAATCACAGTGGCCCAGTACACCAGATCTGTAATCACAGCAGTCAGCGATCACACTGTGCATTGAAACCAGAAATGGAGGATGCACTGGTGTGTCCTTTTAGAATGACATTCGTCCTGCTCAGCCGCATGTGTGCATTGGCCAGGTGGGAAGTAGTTAATGAACATATTCATGGATATGTATGTCATATTTGTTTATGTTTAGTATGTATTGCTACCTGCCTGCATGATCCTTAACCTGTCCTATTAGATGAGAAACACATTGACTTTTTAAGGGGATCCAGCATCACAAGGCCATATGCTAATTGTTTACTTTATTGGTCAAATACATACTAGGCCTATGTTGTGTATGGTATGTTACGCTGCGGTAACGGTAATTAATCTATAAATGTAAGGTCATGTAATTAATTTTGGAATAAAATGATATGGTTTTAATATGAGCATGCTCTCATTCTGCACCAGTAAAGTCTGATCCAAGTTTTTTTTTTTCTTGTGTATTTTCAGACGTTATGAATAGGTGGTTCTTTTTTTTCTTCAATTATCTTCGTAGTATTCCACTTGAATTACCATTTAACCCCTTATCACCAGCACCTCCCAGCCCTTTAAAGGGTTTTCTGCCAGGAGGTGGGAATAAATGATCTTGTGACCGCTGTGATTGACTGTCATGATCGGAAAGCTCCTGATTGCAAGCTTTCTATTAAGTGATGGTAACTGTGCCAGGAGTGCGCTCTTGACACAGGTTTGTTTACATTTAGGTATGAAAAGTATGCAGCCTCCTGTTGAGGCCCACCTATTGAGAGGCTGCATATTATCTGCACAAACAGGGTAATCCAAGTGCAAGCAAACTGCCCACCACCATCTACTTACATAGATCATACACATAGTAAAGAAAAGACGGGAAGACATAACTCATGTTTAAGTCAATGTTTAATTTTTTTAGCCACATACAATAGCTTTTTTTTTTCCATATTACAATGTTAAGAGGCTAGCCCTTTAAGTGATCAGATAGATACTGTCTAATGCAATCACAGGAAAAAATTCCAAGGAAAATCATGCGAAGTGATGAAGATGATATCTTTGGGATGACGAAGTTCACCTTGACTTTGCTTCTACACGAACACTGCCAGTATAGGTGAGCAGAGGTGTTGAAATGGAGGCAGCAGCTAAAAAGAGGAAAGGTTTCGGGTTAGTGACTAGACATTTGTAAGCATAGTCTTTATAGCTGTAGAAAACCATTCCTTCAGAGCACATGCACTGGTGGAGTCACCGACTGCCAAAAGAGTGAATATATCTCCTAAACGGTGCGATAAAAATCACAAATCGCACTTTACCGCTTTAAAGTGTATTTCCAGTTTTGCAGCCAAACTTTATGCTTGTTAAATGTTGCCACTAACATAGCATACCTTGGAAAAGCAAACAATGTTTAAATGTACATTTTACCTAAAAATCCCTACATGCTCTCCCTGCTTTGTGAAATTTAGAAAGGGTCTGTGGAACAATGTATCATCAGTCTTGAACTCAAAAAAAAGGGAATAAAAACAATTTTGAAACCACTCTCTTAAAAAGGGCTAGCTGAGTGCGAGGACAGAGCAACTGTGAGACTCTCCAGAAACTTACAGTCAGCCATGCCACCTCCTCAGAAACATCGAAAAAGGTGAGAAATGTTTACATTTTTGGTATTGCTGTGTGACTGGGAACACATACGGGGGTTATTTCCACTTTTTGCAGTTAAATGTGAAAAAAAAAAAAACAAGTGTTAAAGCAAAATGAGCAAATAAAGCTCTTGAGAAAATGAAGTATCAAAGTCCAACTTAAAAAAAGAAAAAAAACTTAATTTCATAAGGAGAAATATCAGGAGACATCTCTATAAAAAGTTGTCACTCTGGAAGAGCTGTCCACAGTCCCCAAGCTTGTAAATAAACTTCTGATCACAGAAGCTTCCGATGGAATATGGTATTTGACATACTCCATATGAAAACAAATTCTTTTCAGAAGTTAAACCACCAAGTAAAATCTTGAGATCAGATATTATTCTTTCCAGGATTTTGCATTTGAGCTGAATATGCACTTTATCAAACATCGAATTCCTGGACATCTCCAGTAAGTTATGAAGGATAGTGAAAGTGTAAAGGGTTAATTATACCCAAAGTGGGATGGAAATGAAGACTATAGTGCCAATATTGGCTCAATGCTTCAATAATCTGCTAACTTTCTGCAGTTCTTTTATGGGCATCCTAAAGCTGGAATCAGAATGCATACAAAGAGCATTATTTAGAAGAAAAAAAAAAAAACACACCCACATTGTCTGACAGATCAAAAGGTAGTAAACCCTGTACTTACATCCCACTGTCCCCCTTACATAGATTTCCTGAAAATATTAGTACTACAAAAGGTTATGCATGGATGTTTACCAATTTTCCACACCAGCAGTTTCTTGCCAGAACCTAGCCGTGCTGCTCATTCAGCCATCTGAAATGAAATGGAGGTAACATTAAAAACATGAAGAGGATAGATAATGACCTTTAAGCCTCAGTAACGTAACTTTTAAAACAAGTTATAACATGATGATAGAATTAACTAAGTTCTGAGAGAGTTATAACTAGTCCCACGAACCAGGAGCTCATTTCTCCGATAGAGACTTCCAACTGAACAAGGACTTCTCTCTTACACCCCAAAATCTAAGTTATGATAGAATTAACTAAGTTCTGAGAGAGTTATAATTAAGTTCTGAGAGAGTTATAATTAAGTTCTGAGAGAGTTATAATTAAGTTCTGAGAGAGTTATAATTAAGTTCTGAGAGAGTTATAATTAAGTTCTGAGAGAGTTATAATTAAGTTCTGAGAGAGTTATAATTAAGTTCTGAGAGAGTTATAATTAAGTTCTGAGAGAGTTATAATTAAGTTCTGAGAGAGTTATAATTAAGTTCTGAGAGAGTTATAATTAAGTTCTGAGAGAGTTATAATTAAGTTCTGAGAGAGTTATAATTAAGTTCTGAGAGAGTTCTAAAAGCTCTCCTAAGACTTTCCCCAAGAGGTTTAAGAGCCAAATCCCAGTTTTGCCATCCATCCCTGTATACGGAAGAAAGAGCTCCTAGAAATCAGTAACCTTCAGGGTAAGCACAAAATGTGGGTTAACGAGGCAACAGTCTGATGAAGCAGTGTCGTAGAGCCCCGCCCTGCTCCATCAAACTCTCGAAAGACTAGTCCCACGAACCAGGAGCTCATTTTTCCGATAGAGACTTCCAACTGAACAAGGACTTGTCTCTTACACCCCAAAATCTAAGTTATGATAGAATTATGATAAAAGCCCATAACTCCAATGAAACCTAGCAAGCCAAGCTAAATTATCTATCATCCTTAATGAGTTTTATGTGGGTACCCACCTTCTGCTAATGCTGCAGCACAATAAAAGGGCTTCCAACTTTCTTGGAGTGTTCACAGCTTCTCACCTTGCTTGGAGTGATCATGACTTCCAGCCCTGGAAAAGATCAAATTTGCAATGGCAACATGTCTACTTAAGAGAAAATAAACCCGTGGTTGGGGTTACAAATACAAAATTTAAACATGTCATGAAATTGAGGCTCACCGCTAAAAACAAAAATATTTTTTTCTTTTAAGTTAGTCTGTTAAGTTAGACTACATGCAGCTCAATTTTTCACCTACTCTCTAGAGGTAAGGACCTAGCTGCTGGGACTTTTAGTTCCTGTTTTTAGCAGGGTTAACATTTACATTTTTTAAACTATCTGCAGTCAAGATGGGCTACAGGCTGAATTACATACAGCAAATCCTAGTAGTTGCCCCAGGTTTAACACCAATGAGCGCAACAGACCCCTAGCTACAAGCAATGATTGATGCAACAGCCATGACCAGGAGTTGGATGGCTAGTGAGCCCTCTCACAGAGAACACACAGTATGGACAGAACATTTTTGCTGGTTTCTCATCAATGTCTCCCATGGCTGATAGCCCCACCTCAGTGTGAGGTGAACTGTCCTGGGGTGGTACCCACTCTAACTTCAAGGATGTTATCCTACCCACCCACCCTGAGGATGTGCTCTGGGGTATTCCCTCCATGTCTCTGCATTTTCTTCTTTTGTTTCAGGGGTGGTTGAGCCTTTGACAAACATAGCATCAGACCACTATCACCTTCCCCACTTTACAACAGATGGCTGTTAACCTCTCATCTTGTTGTCACTGATATGCTACAATGACAACCTCACCCTGCACAAAGCTTTTCCAGCTCACGTAATCACAATCTAAGTGCCAACAGAGTGAGCAATCATTGCTGGTTTTGGGTGACTAAGCAATTAACTCTTCACACTGCCACCAAATATTTATCGTTAAATATCAATATTCACATTAAGAGTTATAACTGTAGTTGAATTTACAACTATGCTTTGAATTGAGCTGCCTATATTAGATGGGGGTTTGGCCTCTAGCAGGGTTTGTCGCTAGGCAGGGCTTTGGTTTTCCTGCCCAAGTGTCCTGTGCACTCCTAGATGTGGTGCTATAACCCTACAGTCTTAAAGTGATACTAAAGTCTTGTTTATTAAAAAAAACCCACATTATACTGATCTGATTTGTGCAGTGGTTTTACACAGAGGAGCCCAGATCCTCCTCTTCTTGGGTCCCCTGCCAGCGCTCCTGGTTCCTCCCTCCTGTTGGATGCCCCCACAGCAAGCAGCTGGCTATGGGGCACCTGGGCAGGTGCACACCTGAGCCACGGCTCAGCATGTCCATTTATACACACAGCTGTGGCTTAGCCCCACCCCCTTCCTCTCCCGAGTGGCTCATTGGCTGTGGTTGATAGCAGTGGAAGACGGTGGCTCCTGCTGTTGCCTCAGCCAATTGGGAGTGAGTTCCCAGAGAACTGAGGCTCTTGTAGACATCACTGGATCGAGAGGGGGCTCAAGTAAGTGTGGGGGGGCTGTGGCGAGGGCTACTACACACAGGTTTTTTACCTTCCATAGAATGCATGACGGTAAAAAACCTTGAGCCTTTAGAACCACTTTAAATTGAACGAAAGGAAGGGATTTTTTGGTGAAAAAAAAAAAATCCTATTTTTTTTAATTTACAATGCTGCTGTCCATCCAGAGTCAAGACACCTAAACTAGGAAAATGTGCTGCTACCAGATTACCAGGTTAAAAAAAAAGCAAGACAGGCATAATAAACCAATGCAGCCATCATATTTAAGAGCTAATGCACACAGAGCTTAAAATGCTGATTTTACAGGCATTTGGAGTTTGCCTACAAAATGCACCTTTGTTAGCCTATGTGTCCATGCACACAGGCTGGAAACACCATCACCAATGGAGACTTGGCAGAAAAAAAAAAATGTGAGAATGAGCATAAATGCTAGAAGTGTTTAGGCATATTTGCACATTAATGCATTCTAATGACCAGAATAAATGAATATTCTGGCCAATAGAACTTACAAACGCACGAACATGCATAAGCGTGTGTGCAATACAAAGCTTTACCACTTTTTAGCAGCTTTTCCCTTACCAGGGGAAGAGGCATTCCACGAGGCTGAGCAAACATAAGGGATCTCAATGTAAATGAAGCCAAAGGTTTGGTGTTTCCCAATTAATACATTTTTGAGGGTTTAATAATGCTTCAATGACAGATGCATGTATTACCGCTGCTCAAGGTGGAGAGACTCCCAATATCCAAGCACAAATCCTCCTGTAGGTGCTAGACCAGCTCGTGTGCTGCATAGATGAGAACAAAAGGATTTCCGTCCGATCAGCTGCACTGCAAACAATCCACTTTATTGAACCAAGATAAAACCAATACAGACAGTGGAAATACAGTGGGGGTAATGAATAAGTGCTGTATTTCCACTGTCTGTATTGGTTTTATCTTGGTTCAATAAAGAGGATTGTTTGCAGTGCAGCTGATCGGACGTCCTTTGTTCTCATTAATGACAGATGCAGTTTTACCAAGACTAACTTCATATCTGGGTGTTGTAGAAATATGTATTAATTGTGATAAGGTGAGGCTTGGTTACGGAGTCTGAGGAAAAAAAAAAAAAGGCAGAAGGCATGATTGGGCTGGCGATTATATGCATCGAAAAAAAACTCTTCCATCAACAATTTGCAGCAACTTTTCCTAACCAAGTCATAAGGGTACATAGAAGAGGCCTCTCTGGGAGCTTAAGTAGTAATGCATTATAAAGGCGATTCAGAGATGAAATTGAAGTACATGTGTTGCTGTCAGATATTTCAAAATAGGTACAATTTAAACCTTTGAGTGGAAGTTTAACCAAAGTGAAGTGTTACCATTTTGTGGGAGTGGCAAGTGTCAGACCTTTTCCCCTAAGGGGATAAGGATTCTAACAATACCAAAAGTCTGACTCAAGAATAAGAATGCAGATGTTGGCCTAGCCAAAGTGTTTGTTGACTCTAGTATGGTGCTTTCATACTGTAACCAAGAAAGACCAAGAACCATTCCAAATCAACACTCTGTATTCCGAGGAAGAAAGGATGAGCAGTCAAAGATAATCCTCCGTTACCATTATAAGCCACATTCAGGCTTCTAAACCAACTACTGGTTGCACTAGGAGCAGTGGGCAAAGAAACTGAATCAAACCTAGTCCCAACCTTCTCGAAGGACGGGGCACACGCCCCCCAATCCAGAAAGGACTGAGATAGACCCAGACTCCAAGCCCACTGCTTCAGAACAGCCCGGCAACCAGTCCAGATAGCCAAACACAGCTCACAATGGAAAGTTCAGACTGTCCTCGAACAGCAGACCCTTTTCTTCCAGAGAGCAAGGTCACAGTTATGCATGCAGCCCAAGCTCTCTGTAGACTTCCCAAGATGGATCAGAGAGTGAAATCCTAGTATGGCCATCCATCCCTGTTTGCAGAAGAAAACTCCCTGAAACCGATAACCTTCAGGGTAAGCACATTGATGTGAAAGACTAACCAAGTTATCCGGTATGACAGGGCGGGGCAAGCAACACTGTCTCACCAAAACACAAGGTAGGCTCAATCCACATCTCAGGAGGTCAATCTCTGCTAGAGACTTCAGACTGCACCAGAACTTCACTCCTAGACCCCAGAATTTGGGTACCACCAAATAGTGTGGTTAAACCCAAGCCCATGAGTTACGCTAAAGGTTCATAACTCAGTTTAGCAGTGTGTATTGTTAGTTGAACTTTGGGTCCACAAAAATGTGGTTAAACCCAAAAAGAAGTTATGTTCAGAGCTCATAACTCACCCTTCAAGTGTTTGTATGGGAACCTACCATTTGACACTGCATGGCCACAGAACAGATTCCACGTTGCTTTGAGCTTTTCATTCCCAGTAGTAACTGAAAAAAGAAAAAAAAAAAAAATGGATGGCATTACTACTGAAATATAACACATCAAATAGTTACCAAAATCACATGAGAAATATTGGATCTAGCAATGCTGACATACTGAAAATGCTGGCTTCCTAGATCTTGTCACTTACCTCCAAGTCAAGTATGCCAATCATGAAAAAACCCTAATCTGAATACTTGTCTGTATTTAAAAAAAAAATCACCAGCATCAAGAATGCAAAAAAAAAGCACTGGAACGCACCTGTGCTTATTTAAATTGAAGAAAAAGGGTAAAAGCATAAAAAATGTGCATGCGTAAACGCATCCAGGACAGTGGAAATACAGTGGGGGTAATGAATAAGTGCTGTATTTCCACTGTCTGTATTGGTTTTATCTTGGTTCAATAAAGAGAATTGTTTGTAGTGCAGCTGATTGGACGTCCTTTGTTCTCATTAATGACAGATGCAGTTTTACCAAGACTAACTTCGTATCTGGCTGCTGTAGAAATATGTATCATTGCACATTAGTGTGGTGAGATGAAGTGCAATCAGTTAAGAGAAATTACTTGCAGCAACCTTTCCTACTTAAGCCATAAAAGTCTATTGTAACCCAGCTAGTATGAGTAACTGCTTCAATTAGTACAAAGGACAGACACTAGCTTTTTTTAGTAGTGTTAATCGTGAAAAGAGGAAAAACCACATCAGAGGTTTGTAAACATTCATGACCTTCGCATTTACGGTAACATCTTGAGGAATGTTACTCAAAATAACCCAATATCAGAATTTAGAACGTCAGCATGATACACGCTGTATCATAACACATTTCATTTAAAAACAATGTTCCACAAATTACAGCATTACTGACCTCCTACATCACATCCAGAAGTAGGTCACAAGGCAGAAAAAAAAGCTCAGTACTGTATTAAAAACAATTTTCACTTAAATCATCCCACAGATTACAGCATAACACAAAATTTGATACATACCTCTAATTTGTTCAGTCTCCAACACAGTGTTACCAAAGTTCAGGCTTGATGGTCACCTCAGCAGCTACAATATAAAATGTAGTTATTAGAACCTAAAAGGAAAAAAAAAAACAGACACACGATAAAAGGGTGACACAAAACCCCCAATAATTTGAAATCTTTGAGTAAAGTAAACCAATAAAAAATGTTGAGGTGTTGCCATTTTGTGGAACTGGCACGTTTCAGACCCTTTTCCCCTAAGGAGATAAGGGATCTAACCCAATACCAAAAGCCTGATCCAAGAATAAGCGTGTGGATGTCAGCCTGGCCAAAGTGTTCAATGGCTCTAGTATTGTCTCCTATAATCTAGGAATAAGGACCAAGAACCATTCCTAATCAACACTCTGTATTCCCAGGGAAGAAAAGGATGAGCAGTCAAAGATAATCCGCCCATGTCCATTATAAGCCATAACCAAGCTTCTGAACCAACTGCCGAGCTGCAATCAGACCTAGTCCTAACCTTCTCTGGAAAGTGGGCACACATTCCCTGATACGAGAAAGGAGTGGGAATGACAGTCTCCAGGCCCTCTGCTACAGTGTACCCTGGCAAGCATCTTCAGAGAAGAAAACTGCAGATGTCCACCGGCCAAAGCGTTCAATGGCTCTAGTATTGTGCCCTATACAGGAACCAAGAAATGACCAAGAACCATTCCTGGTCCACACACTGTATTCCCAGGGAAGAAAAGGATTAGCAGTCAAAGATACTTCGCCCATGTGCATCTTCAGCCATAGTCAAGCTTCTGAACCAACTGCCAGGCTGCAATCAGACCTGGCCATGACCTTCTCTGGGAAGTGACACCCCTTTCCTGATCCGAGAAAGGATTGGGAATGACAGTCTCCAGGCCCTCTGCTACAGAGCAGCCAGGCAAGCATCTTCAAACAGAAGACTCTTTCCATCCAAAGAGCAAGGCCCAAGCTCCTTGCAGAAAGCAGGGTGTCCACTGACTGCAGACTTCCCAAAAGGGGTCAGAGTTTAAAATCCCAGTACCGTCATCCATCCCTATTGCAGAAAACTCCCAGAAACCGGTAACCTTTAGGGTAAGCACATTGATGTGAATGAAAGAGGCTAACCAGGTTCTCCAGCATGACAGGGCGGGGCAAGCAACACTGTCTATACCAAATTACAAGGTAACCTCAATCCACATCCTAGGAGCTCAATCTCTGCTAGAGACTTCAAACTGGAACAGAACTTTTCACTCTTACACCCTAGAACCTAGGTTCCACCGGTGAGTGGCTAAACCGAAGGCCATGAGTTACGATAACAGTTCATAACTCAATTTGGCAGTGTGTTTGTATGAGAACCTACCATTTATTAAAGCTGCAAGGCCACAGAAGAACCCCATAAAAAGAACAAGATAAAGGGGGAAGCAAATCCCAAATAAATCTTTGAGCGAAGTTAGCAAATAAGTTGAAGTGTTGCCATTCTGTGGGACTGGCACGTATCACACCCTTTTCTCCCTAAAGAGACGAGGAATCTAACCCAAAAACCTGAGGCAAGATGAAAAGTGCGGATGTCGTCCTGGCCAAAGCGTTCATTGGCTCTAGTATTGTGCCCTATACATGAACCAAGAAACGACCAAGAACCATCCCTAGTTAACACTCTGTATTCCCAGGGAAGAAAAGGATTAGCAAAGATACTTTGCCCATGTGCATCTTCAGCCATAATCAAGTTTCTGAACCAACTGCCAGGCTGCAATCAGACCTAGCCATAACCTTCTCTGGGAAGTGGCGCCCCTTTCCTGATCCGAGAAAGGATTGGGAATGACAGTCTCCAGGCCCTCTGCTACAGAGCAGCCAGGCAAGCATCTTCAAACAGAAGATTCTTTCCCTCCAAAGAGCAAGGCCCAAGCTCCTTGCAAAAAGCAGGGCGTCCACTCTCTGCAGACTTCCCAAAAGGGTCAGAGTTTAAAATCCCAGCACCGTCATCCATCTCGTTTGCAGAAAAAGCTCCCAGAAACCGGTAACCTTCAGGGTAAGTACATTGATATGAAGAAGCTAACCAGGTGCTCCAGTATGACAGGGCGGGGCAAGCAACACTGTCTATACCAAAATTACAAGGTAGCCTCAATCCACATCCTAGGAGCTCAATCTCTGCTAGAGACTTCAAACTGGAACAGAACTTTTCACTTTTACACCCTAGAACCTAGGTTCCACTGACGAGTGGCTAAACCCAAGGACATGAGTTACGATAACAGTTCATAACTCAATTTGGCAGTGTGTTTGTATGAGAACCTACCATTTATTAAAGCTGCAAGGCCACAGAAGAACCCCATAAAAAGAACAAGATAAAGGGGGAAGCAAATCCCAAATAAATCTTTGAGCGAAGTTAGCAATTAAGTTGTTGAAGTGTTGCCATTCTGTGGGACTGGCACGGGTCAGACCCTTTTCTCCCTAAAGAGACGAGGAATCTAACCCAAAACCAAAAGCCTGATGCAAGAAGAGGAGTGCGGATGTCGGCCTGGCCAAAGCGTTCAAAGGCTCTAGTATTGTGCCCTATACGCTAACCAAGAAACGATCAAGAACCATTCCTAGTCAACACTCTGTATTCCCAGGGAAGAAAAGGATTAGCAAAGATACTTCGCCCATGTGCATCTTCAGCCATAATCAAGTTTCTGAACCAACTGCCAGGCTGCAATCAGACCTAGCCGTAACCCTCTCTGGGAAGTGGCGCCCCTTTCCTGATACGAGAAAGGATTGGGAATAACAGTCTCCAGGCCCTCTGCTACAGAGCAGCCAGGCAAGCATCTTCAAACAGAAGACTCTTTCCCTCCAAAGAGCAAGGTCCAAGCTCCTTGCAAAAAGCAGGGCGTCCACTCTCTGCAGACTTCCCAAAAGGGGTCAGAGTTTAAAATCCCAGCACCGTCATCCATCTCGTTTGCAGAAAAAGCTCCCAGAAACCGGTAACCTTCAGGGTAAGTACATTGATATGAAGAGGCTAACCAGGTTCTCCAGTATGACAGGGCGGGGCAAGCAACACTGTCTATACTAAATTACAAGGTAGCCTCAATCCACATCCTAGGAGCTCAATCTCTGCTAGAGACTTCAAACTGGAACAGAACTTTCACTCTTACACCCTAGAACCTAGCTTCCACCGACGAGTGGCTAAACCGAAGACCATGAGTTATAAGAGTTCATAGCTCGATTTGGCAGTGTGTTTGTATGAGAACCTACCATTAAAGCTGCAAGGCCACAGAAGAGATTCCATGTTGCAAATGGTTTCTTTCCAGTAGTAGCTGAAAAAAAAAAAATGGATGGCATTAATCCCAATGGAATCTATGCTTATAACAAAATAGTTACCGTAAGAAAGAATCTTGCCCTTAGTCAATCTGACCTCCAAATGCCACAATCCAGTAGAAGTAGGACACAAAGCAGAAAAAAAAAAAAAGCTTAGTACGGTATTACAGCACAATTCACTTAAAATGTCCCATAGATTACAGAATAAAACAAATTTGATACATACCTTTATTTTCTATTCTGTTCAGTCTCCAACACAGTGTTGCCATAGTTCAGGCTTGATGGTCACCTCACCAGCTACAATATAAAACATAGGTATTAGATCCCCATAAAAAACACAGGATAAAGGGGGAACCAAACCCCAAATAAACCTTTGAGCGAAGTTAGCCAAAAAGTTGTTGATGTGTTGCCATTTTGTGGGACTGGCACGTGTCAGACCCTTTTCCACCCTAAGGAGATGAGCAATCTAACTCAAAACCAAAAGCCTAACTCAAGAAGAAGAATGCGGATGTCGGCCTGGCCAAAGCGCTCAAAGCAGCGCCCCTTCCTCGATCCAAGAAAGTACAGGGGATGACAGTCTCCAGGCCCTCTGCTACAGAGCAACCTGGCAAGCATCTTCAAAACAGCAGACCATTTCCCTCCAGAGAGCAAGACCCAAGCTCCTTGCAGAGACAAGGGCGTCCACTCTCTGCAGATTCCCAAAAGGGGTCAGAGAGTTTGAAATCCCAGCACTGTCATCCATCCCTATTGCAGAAAGAACTCCCAGAAACCGGTAACCTTCAGGGTAAGCACACTGATGTGAATGAAAGAGGCTAACCAAGATCTCCAGTATGACAGGGTAAGGCAAGCAACACTGTCTGTACCAAATTACAAGGTAGCCTCAATCCACATCCTAGGAGCTCAATCTGTGCAAGATACTTCAAACTAGACAAGAACCTTTTCACTCTTAGGCTAGGTTCACATCTGTGTGGGTGGTGCCGCTGCAGGTCCTCACAGCCGCACCACCCACACAGAGAAATGCGGACCCGCGGGCGGGTGCCATTAGTTCTAATGGCACGCCGTCCGCACTGGAAAAAGCAACCATACTGGGAACTGGAGATTCCTGTGTGGGCTGCGTTTTCAGAAGACGTCCACGGACTTCTTCACTGCGTGTCACAGGGCACGGGAGTCCATTCAAATGAATGGGCTCTCATGCCGGCGCAAAACGTGGCCCGCACATATGTGAATCGGGGCTGAGACCCTAGAACCTGGGTACCACCAATGAGTGATTAAACCCAAGCGCAAGGGTTACAATAACAGTTCATAACACATTTGACAGTGTGTTTGTATGAGAACCTACCATTTATTGAAGCTGCAGGGCCACAGAAAAGATTCCATGTTGCTTTCAGCTTTTTCTTCCCAGTAGTAACTAAAAAAAGAAAATTAAAATGAATGACATTTCCACTTAAATCTAATGCTTAGATCAAAATAGTTACAGAAAATCTAGCTGACCTAATGAAAATGCTGGCTTCCTAGATCTTGCTGTCACTTACCCCCAGGCAGGTTTACCAGATCACAGAAAAAAGTCCTAATCTGCATATTTGCCTGGATTTAAAGAACACCAGCATGACAGCCATGCCTTCACACATCAAATCAATTCATATACACAAAAAAAGATATTGCTTTATTCTCAAGGATGAAAAGTTTTATCGCTGTTTTAACGAAGGCAACACAAGCAGCAATGTTGCACTCAGTCTGTTGGCTTTGAGGGCCAGTTGACACTACATGCATTTCAGTTGCTTTTTTTCTGCATCCAAAATACACAGAAAGATTACATGGTTGTCAATGTCATAGTTCATATCAGTGCTTGCAGTTCGAGTGCGTTCCAGTTGCAGAAAAATAGAAAAAAAAGTAGAACATGCTGCATTTCTGCACAGAACTGTACTGGAAAAAATGCATCAAAAACACACTGGAATGCATATGTTCCTATTTAAATTAAAGAGAGGGGGAAAAAATTCAATGCATAAAAAACACACTGGAACATGTCCAAAACGCACATGCAGAAATGCATCCGGAACGCATCTGGACTGCGAGTCTATATTGTGAACCGGCCCCGAGTCATATATACACAGCATTGCTTTACAAAGAGGATAACCACTGCCATACCAGCACAATACTGCAGATAAAGACACATGCAGCTTGGCCTATTATATCGTGCCAGACAGCAGACATCACAGACTCTTCCCTTATGTCAGTACACTCAGTCCCCATTCTACTTCAGACAGCAGGACTGAGGGAGCCTTGCCAACCTTTCATGTTAACAAGCAGTTCATTGCGTGCTGGGATGAGGGGCAGTACTAGCAACCAATAACTTAACAAGAAAAGTTGGCCAGCTCCTGCACCCCATCCAGACCTGCTGTGCTTCCTGCCCTGCTATGTAAAGTTGGAAAGTAAAGGGAAGGGGGGCTATATGATAACGGGGGACTGAGGGCACAACACAAGGGGAAAATGTAATGAAGGAAGAGAGGGGGTCTGAAGTGAAGGGGAGGCAAGGTCAGCACAATATTAGGACAAACTGCATGTGTCTTCATCTGCAATATGATGCAAACAGGTACATTTACAATTTACAGTACATTCAAATAAGTGCGAAGGTGTTTTCAGAATGTCTACTTGTTACTTTTCCTTCACAGCACATCTTCCAAAAGGTTGAATAATAATTCTGACAATAAATGAAGCTTGCCTAAAGGCACCGGAGCGCAGCTGTAGCCCAAGAGCCAGGCAGCTAGCATTTTGCAGCAAGACAACAATAGCAAGCCACTGTCTCCTTGCTGAGAATGTCCCCCCATTTCTAAAACCATTTAGGTCAACCTAAAAAGTTACAGAAAAAAATTGAACAAGCCAAAAATGGTTTTATGGTACAGTTGGATAATTCAGTTGTATTGGGGTTCAGGAAAAAAAAAAAGCCACAACACACAGGACATATGGCAAGTTGCAATAGACCTAGCAGCCAACCAGCAACTGACCCATGCTGTCTAACGCCAATCATGTGATTGTACTGTATGGAATAAGCCCCAACTGTCACTGCACTATTAATTACTTAAGAATTCCCACTGATCCCCAATACACTAATAGAAGTGGGGGGGGGGGGGATGAGTATGCTTCCAACTAATCCCCAATAGAAAGAGGGGAGCAGGTTTTCCACTGATCACCAATAGGCAGGGGGAGCAGGCTTCTCACTGATCCCCAATGTGGGGGTGTGGAGCATGATTCCCACTGATCCCCAATGGAGGAGGGGGGGGGGGGGGAGAGCAAGCATGCTTCCCACTGATCCCCAATAGGGGGGATGCAGCTTCCCACCTATTCCCCAATAGGGACGGGGGGCATGCATGCTTCCCACTGATTCCCAATGGGGGGGGGCTGCTTCCCACTGATCCCCAATAGAGAGGAAGGGGGAGCATGGATCCCCAATAGAGAGGAGGGGGAGCATGGATCCCCAATAGAGAGGAAGGGGGAGCATGGATCCCCAATAGAGAGGAAGGGGGAGCATGGATCCCCAATAGAGAGGAAGGGGGAGCATGCTTCCATCATTAATCCCCAATAGAGAGGAAGGGGGAGCATGCTTCCATGGATCCCCAATAGAGAGGAAGGGGGAGCAGGCTTCCATCATTAATCCCCAATAGAGAGGAAGGGGGAGCATGCTTCCATGGATCCCCAATAGAGAGGAAGGGGGAGCAGGCTTCTCACTGATCCCCAATGTGGGGGTGTGGAGCATGATTCCCACTGATCCCCAATGGAGGGGGGGGGGGGGAAGAGAGCAAGCATGCTTCCCACTGATCGCCAATAGGGGGGATGCAGCTTCCCACCTATTCCCCAATAGGGACGGGGGGCATGCATGCTTCCCACTGATTCCCAATGGGGGGGGCTGCTTCCCACTGATTCCCAATAGGGGGGGCTGATTCCCAATAGGGGGGGACTGCTTCCCACTGATTCCCAATAGAGAGGAAGGGGGAGCATGCTTCCATGGATCTCCAATAGAGAGGAAGGGG